>NW_028145470.1:6562500-6677500 GCF_977016875.1 Pavona decussata | reverse complement strand
TTCGTCTTATCAAACCCTGCACAGGAAAAAGCTTTCTGTTCATGAAGCAACCATAGGTATCCTCTGTTTCCGTCCGTTAAATTCCACTATAGCAGCATTTTAGCATACAGGACAAGCGGCCATTTTTAAAATGCAAATACAAATTCAACATAATAGCTACCTTTTTGTAAGATTTAGAGCATAAACTTACTTGTTTAAAGGTTTTGTCGCAGAAATTTTGTTCAAATCTTTCCGCGCCGAATAATCGACAAAAGCTTCACTCCCTTCGCGCATTGGGAATGGTGTCAGAGTAGGCCAAAAGCGATACCAAAGTGATTAAAATCGATATTACCCAGGTTACTGAGTAATCGATACTTGTCAAAGTAAAAGTCAAAGAATTCTGAACAGAAGTTTTTGGTATATCAGTGATATCCAAAAATTGCAATAGCGTTGTTGAAGAGGAATTATTTGAAGTACAAAAACACGCAAAATTTTGACACTAGCTGGGATTGAAAGTTTGAAACTGTAACATAAGTATATTAAAAGGGCCTTCATAAGGTGGGGGGGGGGGGGGGGGGAAGAGGAAGGCTAACAAATGCGTCCAAATAGTGACAGCTATCGCCTCTTTCATTTTTGCGTCGGTCTGTCAACGAATTCGTGGGGTCTTCAAACAAAAGGTCTGGAGCGAGTGTTTTACACACAGAGTAGGACTGGGGAGAGACGACTCACACGCTTGTAAGTGCGAAGATCCACGCTTTCGGTGCCTCGTGTCTTTTGGTTGATTAAGAGAACAAAGAGAAAAAAAGAACTGTTTCGCAGTCTACCTTTGGTTTCCAGTTGTTTTCCACACTAATCTCGTACCCAGATCACTCACGGTCACTTTTTTTCATTTCCAAACGTGCAGTGAGATCTGGGTACGAGATAATTTCCACACAGTATATCTGAGTTCCAACTTCGGTGCGATACGAAATAGTATATAGGAACCCGCCTGAAATGAGCACGACCCCAAGACGAAAATTTAATGCAACTCCAGCTGTGCTTGTATCAAGACAACATATATTGCTACGTCTTGTCCTTATTTCGCAAGCGAGAACGAATGTTACTTGCTTAATTTGAAATGCTGCAGTACCTCAAGAAATCACTGACCCCATCTTTAACATGTAGACTTTTAACTCGGCTTCGATATTTTATGATTTGTAAGTGTACGAAAGAACAGCGTGACATAACAGAGCTGATTAAAGGGAAAGTGTCACCTATTCCTTGTGCTCCTTTGAATAGCCAAAAAAACATATTTAAATTGATGGAATGGCCAAAATAATGATTCAGTTGTGTGAGCAATAACCCTACTAGTGCACAGAAACCAGTATTACTTATCTTTACCTGCAGATGGCTAGGATGGAAATGGATTGCATCTTGAGAAAAATGGCCAATTCTTTTTAAGTTCTTCCTGTCTGTTGTAGAGAAGTCGCTAAAAACTGATTATAGTTTGTTTGTTCTCAGAGGAATCCCTTGGTATTTTCTCCCCAGTGCCCTTACAACAAGTTCATGTTAGAAAAAGGTTCTTTTAGCTGTTTTAACCAAAATACAGCAAAATCATCCTGACAGTGTCCCCTCAAAACACAACAGGAAACAACACAGATAATTTCCATTATTACCCAAGGCGTTTATTACATGTAAAACAATCCCCTTACAGAAAAGTTGCACTAAACAATCTACTTGACTTATTTTCAAAAGTCGCTTTAATGACTGCTGCAAACAGCTTTTGCTTGAATCATGTTTATTCTATCAAACAGAACTTGTTTGTATTCTCACTAGCTCAGTGTTCAACTTGCATTGACAGATTGACAATAAAAGCTAGATAAATTTACTCCAATAATAAGTTTCTGACTGCAAAAATGGAGGACATTTCTTGTTTCAAAGCTTCACAACATGGTCAACCACATCTCTGAAATCTTGTCTGTTTTCTAATTGATGTATGACTAGCCGGCTAGATTAGCAACTGCTACCTGTGGGCTAGCCGTAAACAAGAAGGGAAAATAAAGAGATACATAAAGTTTACAAGTCACTTATTGGGCTTCCAACTGGTACCACGTTTGAGTCTTTTATAATTATGACTGTTTTACTTCTAAGGGTAAACCTTATTTTTACTCACTCATGAACACTCACTCACTCGCCGCGCAGCTAATTCCTCATTTTTTTTTTAACCAACTGAGCAAACTCAAACTTAGACATAACTTTTTTTGTTTTAGTTGTTGGGTTCTCTTTCAACTGGACAGCGAGAGTTTATTTCAACAAACGCAAACTTTAAGTAGTTCTCACTGATCAATGATTTTCAGATACGAATTATATTGACCAGCAAAATTTCACGGTATAAAAGAATCAAGTTTACCTGAATAACTACCCAAGTTCAGCTTGTATTTCGCCCTCTCGCTTGACACAGCAAATGAAATGTATTCTGCAAATGCTGTTTTTCCATGAACATCTTCCAAGTCGACGCGAAGCTTCTTATTGTTGCTAACAGTCAGGCGGTGAATCTTGTCCAGTCCAAGCCAAAACTCGGCGTTCAGATTACCAAAACCCCGTCTGTAGGCATTCCAAGCGCGGAAGAAATCTACAGAGCCGTCCTGTCTCTTCTGAAACACCGTCCAACCTCCACCGCCTGTTTTCTGATCACAGAACGCTTCAAATTCACCCAAACCATCAGGATTGATTTTATACACTCCACTGATCCTGTTACCGGATTTATAAATTTCGGCGCAGTTCTTGTAAACTGAAATTATTGACAAATTTGCATGTAGTCAGATTTCCTTTAACTGTTCAGAATATTTCTACCTGATCAATAATATCTCTTGAAAATGGATGACATAGTTACATTAGAATTTAAGACGCGAATTAATCAGCAAAGCTGGAGCCGGTTACAAGCTAACAAAAGGTGAAACTACTGGTACCCCAGCGCTAAACGATCAGAGAAAAAAAAAAATAGAAAAAAAAATAAAATAATAATAATAATAATAATAATAATAATAATAATAATAATAATAATAATAATAATAATAATAATAATAGAGAAAAACGACCTAGATTTAATCTTTGAACGATTCAGACACACAAAACAGATTCAGAGAGCGCTTTGACCTGTTTTCCGATTGTGCTGAGAGAGAATATAGCAAGTAAAGAACCTTCTTAATTTACAAAAAAAATCCTGTTACAAACCTTTTCCGTCTGAGCCGCCAGTTTGGTTTCTCTTCAGTGCTCTGATTTCTTCTCTTATTTCGGCCAGCTGTCGCTCGATCTTCTTGGTGTTTGGTCCGGCGTAAAAGTAATTATTCATATTACACTGAGCTTTCTTTCCGTCGTTATCACTTTTTGTGGGTTTCACGGTAGACTTAGCAAACGCCGCTACAAAAACAGCGAACAAAACGATTACGAACAAATATTTCATCGCGAGTTGTAAATTAGTTCGTTGCCAGTAAAATTGCATCAAATGCTTTATAGAACGATTGCTTGTTCCCGAAGACTCAGCTCCAGAAACGTTTATTTAGTCTTCAGGGGCAAGATTTTTCTCGTCTTCTTAACTCTATTTTAGGAGCACTTTCATCCAATCAGATAACTCCAAGTGCGTGACTCACTTGTTGCGAGCTTCCGTGATATTCATAATTTTTTCATGTGTTGTTTTCAAACGTCACACAAACTGTCTCTGTATATTATTCTTTTGAATAATCGGGTATTCAGGGATAATGATATATTAATTATAAACTGATGAACAGACAAATGAAGCGTGATTAAAGTCGTCTTATATTTTTCCTAATCATCTATCCAAAATCCAAGTCTTCGGATAAAACCAAAATCAGTTTTAATGTAAATTAGACGTCCATGTTTTAAATCAGGTCAGTTCTTTGTTGGGAAAACGCCATTGGTTGTCTAACATTTGATTTTGATTTAACGCAACTTAAATATCCCTACCATGACCTATTATATCTGTCTCAGAAGTGAGTAAAAGCAAAAAACTTAAAATCCTAAACTAGTCATTTTAAAGCGTTGGCGAAAAATTGCCAATGATTTGCATGCAGAGGTTGGTCAAATCAGTTCTATACTGTTCAAGTCAATCAGGGGAATTCGCTTTTATCAACTCAGTTGTTAAGGTAATTTCGAGCTCTCGAATCTCTTTATGGTGGCCAAAAATTGTTGGAACCGAACTTTCATTACGGCCCGACACCACGGTTTCAGCTAGTTGTTTAGAGACTAATCTGTTTATATATCAGTGTTCATAAACTAATTACGCGTGTTGCCCTGAGGGCATACCAAGTCAAAATTTCGGTGACGTTTCTTTTTTGCGACATACATCAGACTGTAAAACTTTATCGCAGTTGTGGCTAAATTACAAACGGACCGCGCCGTTTGCATCCTGAGTCGTTCGAAAGATATTCCAAGTATATAAGGCAAGCCTAGGTTCGATTACCAGCCTCTGTTTGGGATAAGAGCCGGACCTGACGGCGCGGCAGAAAATCGAGCGTAAGGCAAGCCCGGTTTTTCGATAAAACAGTAAACGTACCCGGCTTCAGCTAACTGACATCCGACCATACAGCACATTTTAAACAGTTTTGCTTTAGCTAGTCATACCCTAGTGATTCTCTATAACTTTTCAGCACTTAATAGGAAGTCCCAGTGGCTGATTCGAAAGATCACCAAGTTTTCTCTTTTAGTTAAAGTCAAGTGCAAAATGCTCAAGAAAGGAAATCTTTAAACGACGTCTCTTAAACCAATCAGATTTGGCATCGTCAATAGTTTTGGGCCATCCACTCGATCAGCCTTACAGCTATTTGGATAGTTCAATCTTAATTGTCAAATTTTTAAGTTCAGCTTTTGTTTAATTTACATTTACCCTTCAATAGAGATTATACTGTTTATCTTGTTAAATTATCCTTTTGTAAACAGGCAAAAGAAGTTAAATAACGTTAATTTAATTGTATTGAAGGGAAAATTGCATTGTATACATTATTGATATTTTTCTTCAGTGATTCATGTGTTTTAACGAAGCATTCTTTAGGATCATAACTATTTCGGGACTATTGTTGCTCACAATACGTTCGGCCAGAATTTAGCGGGGGCTTTGGGGGAATTTGGCTCCGTGACTGAGGAAGAGGTGCACCGTTAGCTTTTGTTTATTTATTTATTTATTTTTTTACATCAAGTGGACCAGATCTTCCTCTAGGTCTGGAGCGCGTGCTTCAGAGAGAGTAGGACTGGGAAGAGACGACTCACACGCTTGTGAGTGCGAAGATCCACGTGTTCGGTGCCTCGTGTCTTTTGGTTGATTTGAGAAAACAAACAGGAAAAACAACAACTGTTTTGCAGTCTACGTTTTGGTTTCCAGTTATTTTCCACGCTAATCTCGTATCCAGATCTGCCACGGTCACATTTTTACATTTCCAAACCTGCAGTGAGATCTGGGTACGAGATAATTTCCACACAGTATATCTGCGTTTCAACTTCGGTGCGATACGAATAGCTGTTTCGACAAAGGTTGTCCAAAAAAGCGTAAAAGCGTACGCGACAATGCCGCAAGGTAGTCTGGAAAATACCTTATAAATTTCAATAAACGCTCAGAATCCATATTGCCCGCCATTTCAAGTCTTCGCTGTAGAGTCAAGGCATTATGGATTCTGAGCATTTATAAAAAATTATTGAATATTTTCCAGACTACCTTTCAGCATTGTCGCGTACGCTTTTACGCTATTCTTGGACAACCTTTGTCGAAACAGCTGTATAGGAACCCGCGTGAAATAAGCACGACCCCAAGACTCAAATTTTATGCAATTAAACTCCAGCTGTGCTTATGTCAAGAGAACATGTTACTACGTCTTGCGCTTGTTTCCCAAGTGAGAACGAATGTTATTTGCTTAATTTTAAATCCTGCAGTACCTCAAGAAATCACTGACCCACATCCTTAAAATATACACTTTTAAGGACCCATTGAAGTATCTCGTTGCTAAGCTACACGGTTGCTACCCAAGTGCAATTTCACTTCCGGTCAGCCAAAATATTTTCGCGCGCTTTTTTTGGCCCCGGCCAGTCGCCGATTCAAGTTGCAGGTACCTCTTTTTTTACTTCGTTGCAACAAACACAAGAAAAACTTTTCGTTTACATTTTTATTGATTAATTTTCTGCTTTACGGTTACAACATGTGATTCGTGCCTTTATTTTTGAAACTTGAGTGTTTTGCTTGAAAATGTCATTCACGTACGGACGTAAACAGAAAGCAGCAGCGATGGCTGCATGTCGATGGGGAAATCTCGAAAAGGTGACAGTACAAGATTTCCAGTGTCAGGTTGGGAATCGAAATCTGAAAGATGCGGAGTCACAAATTAAAACTAGTATTGCGCTATCATCACCTGCAAACTTCAAAGAAAACTCTGTGTCCGCGGCCTTGTTGACCGCTCCGAAACTCCCTGACGTCTCAGTTTGCGTTAAAACTGTGCGACCCTGTGAACCTGTGTCCGTGAACTGCCCTTCCGAACCTGAGAACTGAACTCCACTGTTTAGATATAACACAAATAAACGAAGCTATCGAGGCCACTTAATTGCAACCACTCTCCCAAGACAGCATGGAGCAGCAGACTGTGAGCAAGGAGGCTTGATAAATTATCCTTGAAAGCAGCTCTACCTCAAGAATTTCATTCTTACATCAAAAATGCTAACCACTCGATAGAAAACCTGACTGATAATGGTGAGCTCGAAACTTGTGATGGAAAACTTCTCCTTACAACATCAACCTCGCTTGAGAACTTAGTTAACAGTAATTTAAGTAATCTACAACACTGTGACTGTCAAAAAGAAACTGAATTCGAATTTTGTTCGGTAAAACAAAACACAGTTGAAGAGTTCGAGTTCGAGTGTAGTCGATGTGGGAAAAAAGTCAACTTGAAGACTAGCATTCCTGTCGTTAAAGCCACAACTCGTCCAAGATCTGCAATACGTAATCTCGTTGCTCTTTCATTCCTTGTCAATGGGAAATATTTCAAAGATTACCACAAATTCTCTCGGTCTGGGTCATGTCAGTTCCACTCAGTGGATCTATATTATTGAATGGATTGCACCGTTCGTAAAAAGGATCGCCGACTGGAGTGTGCAAGAAGCAAGAACTGAAGCAGTTCGACGTGTGGATAAGTCATCATTGCACATCCAGTTCGACGGCTTTTATCTGACTCGCAGCCACTATTCGAATAACAGCTCAGCTACCGTCCACGATGCGAAGACTGGCAAAATTATTGCGTACTCACACCGAACAAAGCGCGGCCAAGGTGCTAACTGGGAAGGGACAAGCGGTGGAGCAGCCTGGCCAACAATGCTTAGGCACCAGGCCGCTGAAAATTAGCTCACCACTTCCGGTGCCGCGAAAAAAGAACTTTTCTCCTCGAGAGATAATTGTAGTTGCTGGATTTAAAAACAATTCGCAAGAACATCAAATTTTCTCGGAATTCAAGCATGGGTTTTGCGACAAAATAAAAAACAAAACAAATATGCGCAAAAGAGTGGTCAAAGAAGCACAATTTCCATTCTCATTTTTTTAATTTTCATTATAAACCAAAACGCATGCTTAAATTTCTTCAAAACGGCTTTTAAATTGTTATTGTACAGAAAAGGCGGAAAAAAGGTTTAAGCTATTTAGTTAAAATGCATTTTTCTGTTTCTGGTCACGTGACAATGGGCGTGGTCCGATGACGTCATGAACTGGACCATATCTGCCCCCTATGGGTATTGCCCAAATTTGGTCCAATTGAAACATACACGTGCAGAGTTATAGCAAATTGATTTTTCCCTAGCAACGGCATCAAAAGATACTTTAATGGGCCCTTAACTCAGCTTCGATATTTGTCAGTGTACAAAAGAATGTGTGACATAACAGAGCTGATTAAAGGGAAAGTGTCAACTATTTCTTGTGCCACTTTGAATAGCCAAAAAAACATATTTGAATTGATGGAATGGCCAAAATAAAGATTCAGTTGTGTGAGCAATAACCGTTACTAGTGCAGAGAAACTAGTATCGTTCATTTTCATTTTATCGTTCATTTTTTGGCTGCGGATGGCTAGGATGGAAATGGATTGCATTATGAAGAAATTAGCCAATTACTTTTATCTTCTTCCTGTGTGATGTAGAGAAGTCGCTAAAAACTGATTGTAGTTTGTTTTTTTTCTCAGAGGAATCCCTTAGTATTTTCTCCCCAATGCTCTTACAACAAGTTTATGTTAGAAAAAAGGTTCTTTTAGCTGTTTTAACCAAAACAAAACAGCAAAATCACAGTGAAAGTGTCCCCTTAAAACACAACAGGAAACAACACAGATAATTTCCATTATTACCCAAGGCGTTTATTAAAACAATCCCCTTACAGAATAGTTCCACTAAACAATGTTCCACTTATTTTCAAAAGGCGTCTTAATGACTGCTGCAAACAACTTTTGCTTGAATCATGTTTAGTCTATCAAACAGAACTTGTTTGTAATCTCACTAGCTCAGTGTTGCATTGAGAGATCGATAATGAAAGCTAGTTAAAGTTAATCCAAGAATAAGTTTCTGACAGTAAAAATAGAGGAAATTTCTTGTTTCAAGGCTTCAAAACAGATGGTTAACAACCCCTCTGAAATCTTGTCTGTAATTTTGTCCGTATGAATAGCCGATTAGATTAGCAACTACTTGTGGGCCAGCCGTGATAAGATCCAACTAAGATCACTCAGTAATGAAATTCCTATTGTGTATTTGAGACAAGAAGAAAAAAATAAAGATATTTAGAATGTTTACAAGTCACTTATTGCGCCAATGAAAATGGGTGCGTTTTTTGTCGAGTGTAACAATTTGCTTGTGAGATTACAAATATTATCTAATTAGGACAAATTAAGCGCACTAAAACCCAGAGAAAACTGAGCTGCCTTATACCCCTGCAAGCTTTCAATTTCCTCGATCATGATCAACTGTTTCACTTTAAGGGAAATGAACTGAGCATTCTACACAGAATCTCAAAAGTCCTTTGGTCGTATCTTCATCTCCGACCTTTTCATAGAGTACCAATTGTTTTTCCAGTGGTACCATCCCACTCCTTGACTATTGATCTTCCCGTGGAGGTAAAGACCATTCAAGTTCGAATGGATGCATTTGTTGTACCACCAGGCCCCTTTTTCAAGTACAGCACAGTTGCCCGAGTACCTGTCATTATCACGATCTTTGGTGGAAAATGCTGAACCCCGATGATAACCAAGGGAGTCACCAGCAGTGCCTGGAGAAAGAAAACACATCTGAGTGAATGACTTTGTCTTACTGAAAGAAACGTGGAAATCTTCACCGAAATTTTTAAGGCTCAAGCTGGGCTTTCAACTGGTACCAAGTTTGTGTTCTTTTATGTTCATGACTGTTTTACTACCAAGGGTAAACCTTATTTTTACTCACTCATGATCAGTCAGTCACTCGCCGCTCATCTAATTCCTTAATTTTTTAACCAAATAAGCGAACTCAAACTTAGACATAACTTTTTTCTTTTTTTTGTTGGATTCTCTTTCAACTGGACAGCAGTGCAGTTCGTTTCAACAAACGAAAAGTAGCTCTCACTGATTAATTATTTTTAGATATGAATTATGTTTACCAGGAACATTTCAGTAGTAACAATTAGAGGAATTAAGTTTACCTGAGTAACTACCCAAGCTCAGCTGGTATTTTGCCCTCTCGCTTAAACAGCAAATGAACTGTATTCTGCAAATGCTGTGTTACCATGAAGATCTTCCAAGTCGACGCGAAGCTTGTTCCTGCTGCTAACAGTCAAGCGGTGAATCTTGTCCAGTCCAAGCCAAAACTCGCCGTTCAGATTGCCAAATCCTCGTTTGTAGGCATCCCAACCGCGGAAGAAATCTACAGAGCCGTCCCGTCTCTTTTGAAACACCGTCCAACCTCCACCGGCTGTTTTCTGATCACAGAAAACTTCAAATTCACCCAAACCATCAGGATCGATTTTATACACTCCACTGATCTGTTTGCCAAACTGGTAAACTTCGGCGCAGTTCTTGTAAACTGAAATTATTGAAAAATATGTAGGGTATGTAGTCAAATTTTGTTTAACTGATCAGAATGCTTCTACCAGATCGATAATATCACTTGAAAATGGATGACATACAGTAGGTTTTCAACTCGTGAATTGATCAGCAAAGCTGCATGGAGTTATAAGCTGACTCAAGGTGAAACTAGGTACTTGGCGCTATACGGATCATTTTGAATAGAGAAAAACGACCTAGATTTAATCTTTGAACGATTCAGGCACATAAAACAAATTCAGAGAGCGCTTTGGTCTGTTTTCAGATTATACTGAGAGAGTATGTAGCGATTAAAAAGCTTCCTAATTTACAGAAAAATTCGTATCTTTCAGCAAATCCTGTTACAAACCTTTTCTGTCTGAGCCGCCAGTTTGGTTTCTCTTCAGTGCTCTGATTTCTTCTCTTATTTCGGCCAACTGTTGTTCGATCTTCTTGGTGTTTGGTCCGGCGTAAAAGTAATTATTCACATTACACTGAGCCTTCTTTCCGTCGTTGTCACTTTTTGTGGGTTTCCGGTGGAGTTAGCGAATGCCGCCCCGAAAATGGCGAACAAAACGATTGCGAGCAAATATTTCATCGCGAGTTGTAAATCAGTTCGTAATCAGTAAAATTGCATGAAATGCTTCATAGAACGATTGCTTGTTCCCGAAGACTAAGCTCCAAAAACGTTTATTTAGTGTTCAGGGGCAAGATATTTCTCGTCTTCTAAACTCTATTTTAGGAGCACTTTCATCCAACCAGATAACTCCAAGTGCGTGACTCACTTGTTGTGAACTTCCGTGATAGTCATAATTATTTCATGTGTCGTTTTCAAGCGTCGCACAGACTGTCTCAAAATATTACTCTTCTGAATAATCGGGTATTCAGGGATAACGATATATTAATTATAAACTGGGAAACAGACAAATGAAACGCGATTAATGTCGTCTTATATTTTTCCCAATCATCTATCTAAAATCAAAGTTTTCGGATAAAAACCAAAATCAGTTTTAATGTAAATTAGACGTCCATGTTTTAAATCAGGTCAGTTCTTTGTTGGGAAAACGGCATTGGTTTTCTAACATTTTATTTTGGTTTCATTCAACTTAAATATCCTTGATATATCTGCCTCAGAAGTGAGAAAAACCTTAAAACTTAAAATGCTAAATTAGTTTATTTAAAGCGTTGGATTGTTCCCGCGTATCAAGTTAACTTTGAAGATTAGGCTCCCAAAAATTGCCAATGATTTGCATACAGACGTTGGTCAAATCAGTTCTATTTTTACGTTCAAGTCAATCAGGGGAATTCATAAACTAATATTCGCTTGTATCAACCGAGTTGTTAATTAAGGTAATTTGGTAAAGAGATTCTAAAGCTCTCGAATCTCTTTATGGTGGCCAAAATTGTTGAAACCAAATATTCGACCACGCGACACCACAGTTTCAGTTGTTTAGAAACTAACCTGTTCATATCTGTTCATAAATTAATTTGCGACATACATCAGACTATAACGGATGTTAGTAAAACTAGGAACGGGGAACCGGGGACCGGGAACCGGGATTGGGGAACGGGGAACGGGAGTCTGGGAACGAGTGTACAGCGGTAATCCCTATAAGAATTCTAAATAGGCTATTTAATGCAACTTAAAGAGCGCCTTTAAGGTTTATCTTAGATTTTTTTGGCAGATATTCAGGTTTAAGTTTAATAACAGGAATAAAGAATCCCACCTCAGGAAAGATTTGAAGCTTTTGTGAATAATCTCAACCCTTCGTCGAACAGCAAATTAGTTTTAAACTTTAGACTAAGCTTACTTTTTTCCAAGACTTCAAAAGAGGCAGCCAAGGTTCAAGGAAAAAACTCGAAAATCTGTCCTGAAAATTTCTCTCCTAACGACTCACTTTTAAATCAGAGATTCGATTAACTGAAGGAAATTGAAACATTCGGTGTATATTTATAAAACATATTAACCACATCATATAATGGGCCTGTTTTTGTATGACAATCAAATAAAGCAAGTGACACACTCGGAGACCAACCCACGGCCTGGCCAGTGCCTTACGCATGCGCACAGCCATATCACCCGGGCAGTGGCAGCCATGGACAGCTGTTTCGGCCTTGTTAGGCCTCATCAGCATGTAAAAGGCTCGGACAGCTAAAATAATTTTATTGCTTAATATTTCGGTTAGACAATACCAACCTTCTTCAGGGGCGGCAAAAACCTAAGTAAAAATTGGAAATAAACGGTTACTATATTTAAAGGCGATACAAATGAAAAGTTGAGATGTGATTGGTTGATAAATAAAGAAAGCTGAAACTTTTCATTTGTATCGTCTTTAAATATTGTAACCGTTTATTTCCAATTTTTACTTAGCTTTTTGCCGCCCCTGAAGAAGTGGCTGCAATATTCTTAACTGAATGAGATCTACTTCAACGGAAAAAAGCTCCGTAACAAGAATTATCTGCCAAGTTATTACACTCACTGAAGGGTCACGCAATCTTTCCTCCACAACGAGTCTCTTTCTGGAAGAAAGATTGCGTGACGAGCCCAAAAAGCGTCTGCGAGGGTTGGTGCTAACTGAAGAGCAAATGACAAAATATATACTGATTGGGCTCCAATTTAAGGGAGACAACACGGCTTTACTTGACTAGGAACCTTACGTGACATTACATGAAAAAATGGATTTGCAATGATGCCAAAATTGTGAGCGGGCCCCATGTATTGTTTGACCGGCAACAGTTGTTCATATTTGCTCGAAATAAAATTTCATTTTTGCACCATAGATCTGGATGGTAAATACTGCTTTTACTCGATAATAACATACCGTAGCTAATCTAACCTTAATATCAGTTGCGTACGATACTCATAAAGTTAAGCAATAAAAAAAGTTTTGGAATAGCGCTCCTATCTTATAATCGCTTATGCCCTTTCTCCTGAACATCAGAACGTTGTTTAACTGATTTAAAGATTCTTTTTCTAGCCGAGAAAACCGACCAAATCCGTAGGCCAAAGATTTAATTTAATTAAGGGAGCCCGTTCCAATAATCATGATTTGTCGCGAGTTACCTTAAAATAGCTGGTCTAATTAGAGCCGTGCTGCTAGACACATGCAAAAGATAGGTATAATAAGCAATTTTAACTTAATTGTATCTAACAGCAAACGGCAGACTGCTTTGTCAGTTTTACGATCGATGACTGTGCAACTTTTTAATCTACACAACATTGTGTCAATTTATGGGATCCCTCGTATTGGCTAGTACCTATATATTGTTTATAAAGCAAGGTGCGGAAACTTTACTTTTCAACAAACAACAAAGCAGATCTATCGAATTCTCTTAATTGGAACTTTTGCCAATATGTTATTGGTATTTATCTTTTGGATTTCATCGGAGTTGACTCCTCAGATTCATGGGCAATTCTGCAATTCAAAAGGTTCGTATTTCCAATCAGTTCAGGACTCAGTTTTTTTTTTATTTTCATTTAAAATCACCATAAACATAACTAAAAAATTCCCGTTAACACATAAGATTTCTGCTGTATTTCAGTTTATCTCACTTCACCTCAACTTTTCTTGCAAAAGACTGCAATTTTAAATCGTCTATATAAACCAGCTGCGATCTCAACGCGATATCGCTGTTACTGAGTACATTTTTGCGAAATCCTGTAAATTTGCGTCAAGTTTTGCATCAAGTTTTGTTCGAAACCGGTCTGCGATGTCGTGGCGATAATTAAAATCGCGCGCCACTGTTTTTTTTTTTTTAACCTGTAATTAGATTGCAAACAAACCATTAACAATGACTGACGAACAATCGAAACGCCGTTCTTTTTAACACTAGTGTGGCAGCTCAAGCTCTTGCAAGCTTGTAATTGTTTTAATTGTCTAGCAGCTTCTTCACAAGTGAGTTAATTTTATCTGAAAACAGCAGTCTATCCCTTGTCTTCCTAAATTTTTGTTCCCTGACGAAAAATTATTTGGGTTGATTGTAGCAAATATAGCTAAACAGAAGTTTTAATTATATAGCAGCTGTTTTTTTTTTTATACACATTTTTGGGTCCTTATTTGAATGCAACTCAAACCTAGACACAGCTGTCTTGTTATGTTTAAACAAATGTTTTTCCTTCAACTAATTAACGCCCGTTTGTTTGAACTATAAATAAAATGTTCCAAATCGTTTCGCTCCAATTCGAAAAGAAGTGAAGAAAGTTAAAACAATTTATTCAGTTCCGAAACTGAGACAAAATGATACTGGTTTCCTAATCGAAATTAACTATCAAATCTTTTGAGAATAGTCTAAGAAAACTAAGACAACGGCATTTCGATTACACATTTATATTTTCTGTGCTGCCGAATTTTTATCCCCAAAGAAAAACTGCCATCTTTTTGTATAACAGCGAAACTGTATACTCTTATACTTTAAAACATGATGTCAAACTAGTGTCACAAAATTGCATAGCCTTATTGACCGCGCTGATGGGGGTAATAAAACTGGACACTTGCCTTTTTCGTCCGGGAAAATAGACAAAGAATTAAAGAAGCGAAGACCTTTTTTATTTTATAGATTCTTTTACGGGATGGTTTACTTTAGACTTGTTTCCCGGATTTCGTTAAGGTGTTCGCCAAACATCTGCGTAAATTTCTATTGGCAATGTTGTAAAACAACTGCTTCGTGCAATTAGCTGTGCGTTTATGGCCGGAAGATATGAATTTTATTTTCGAGCGGTTAAAACAATATTTTACGATGAGCGTAGCGAGTAAAATGTTGTTTATAACACGAGAAAATATAATGATATCTTTAATTTAAACCACTGCGTTATTTTCTTTTTATTGTCTAGACAAATCTATCGCCCACCATGTTTTGCTGACTGTTTGCACAAACAACTATGAAAAAGCGGGAAATGACGTCATCAATATCCTCACAAGTGGGGATATGGAAAATACGCCACTCAGGTCCCGGATGAAGTTTCGTATGAATTTTATATGTGGTGTATTTTCCAGTAAAACACTCCTGTTTATATAATAAATCGAATTGTGATGCACTTGGGAAGTTTGGAGAGCACTCTAGAAGCTAGAGTTGCTGTACCCTTCTCTTTGCTCTCCAAACTTATTATAGACCATAGCATGACGTCATAAAATGTTCAAAACTCAAGTGGAAAACTTCCGTCGATTTGTTTTTTAAAATAACATTGAAAAAATTAAAGTACGAACGGAATTGACTTTATGCAATTAAACAGGAAGTTCCGGTATAAAAAGGGCCTGGCCTGGCCATTCTCACCTTCATGATCAGTTGCCAATCAACCATTAGAGCATAAACAACTGACAAACAACATTTCCCTTTTTTCTTCGGCTTTTAGCGATAAAATCGGCTTAGTCCCTTGTTAAACATATTAGAACTTGATATCTTATATTGCTGTAGTCATATTATAATATTTTGAGGCATATTTTTCAGAGGACGCTTGGTTCAACAACTTGCCACGACTGAACAGCGTCTAAACAGACCATTTCCGAGTTACTTTGAACCTCATTATGAAAGCGAGGCTAGGTGCAAAGTTTTTGCTATCAAAATTAGTTTTCATTCATATGCAAACAAAACTAATCTTCATATGAAAAGTTTTGCACTTACCCTCGCTTTCATAGTGAGGTTCACAGCAACTCGGAAATGGCCTATTTGCATCTCACGCCTGCAAAGGTGTGAAATGTAGGAGAGGCTTACCCTTTTATAGCGGAACTTCTTGTCTAAAGCTTACAATGGTTATCGTTTTTGGCATGTGACTAGTGCTGCTCTCCAGGAATCCTTTGCTGTGCAACACTTATGTGTTATCTCCGTTCAAATCTAATTCTCAGGCCTCATCCACAAGTATCCTAACTTCCTACCCAGACCCACTTAGGGCTTGTTACGCGGTGAGAGAGGAATGCGTGACGAGCCCAAAGGGCGTCTGCGTAGAAGTCTACAAATATCCGTTTTCGTCATTCTCGACCCCAGAGCCTTCCGGCTTAACTACGTCATTAGTCATGAGCAAAAGGGTACAGCTCTGGAGCCGAGAAAGCCATTTTCGTCTTTTTCTTAAAGGATTGGCCTTCCGTACCCACTTATCCGTTGAAAACGGTTACCGAAAACGCAACTTTTCAAAGACACTCTCGAGAGTGGAAATTCTTGAAAATGCCGTTTTTCATGTTCTCGTATGAACATCTGAAACGATGACGTCACTAGGTCGAATTACACGGCCATAGTTTTAATCTCGTCCCCAGAGTCCTCAGGCTTTTTGCTCAGCGGGTAGGCGCCAGGAGAGAAGCTGGGGGAACTGGAATTTTATTACCGTGTGATTTCTGCGGTAAAACAATGGAAGCCGTTATGGAGCTAAAACAGAGGAGGACTCTGGGTACGAGATTGCCATCATTTTAATCTCGGTCCCAGAGCCCGCATTACCCTTATCCAGTGGTTTCTGTTCCGCTGGATAAGGGTAACGAGGGCTCCGGGAACGAGATTGCCATCGTTTTTGAAAAGGTCCGTTTCCGGAGACTGTTTTGATCGGAAAGTTGGATGGCAGGCAAAAACGAAAACGGATACGTGTGGACAAGTCCGACTTTATTTCTTAGATGACTGTCGCCACCTGGACTTTAAACCCTCCCACGCATTTGACGGTAGGCGCTTGAAACACCACGTGATTCGCATAGATGACGTCATAGACGCTTCTTTCTGTGAGACCATGTGCTATATGGAGCATAACTGTGTCAGTTACAACTTGCAAAAGGCGGCGAACACAGATGGAATGTACAAGTGTGAGCTGAATAATTCAACTTTTGAAGGGAAAAAGCACAAACTGGAGACAAATTCAGCGTATATATACCGCGGAGCAAAGGTACATGAGGCTTAAAAATGACTGACTAGCTAGTTTTGAATGAAGGTAGGGGAAAGGCCAACATTTGCACAGTTTCAGAGGAGGACTAAACAAGTTTGAAACAAAAATGACCTAAAATAAGGTTGATTGTTGAAGGTTGAAGGTTAAATGCGGCAGAAATGACCGATATAAGGGAACTACTTTAAGTTAAAAGTATATTCTTTATAATTGCGACACAACAATACGTTTTAGGATGTTAAAATGGCCAGTTTAATGAAAGACGTTAAGATTGATAGCATAGTTTCCAATAATTCCATTATGTATACCAAAATAATTATGCTTTGAAACAAAATCCTTCATGATCATGACTTTTCAAGAGTTTGTTAAAAGAAGGGGAGCTCCGGCCCTAGGGAGCTAATGGTTCATGCAAAACTATTCACAAACATTTTCTTAACTTTTAATCTTAAATAAGAGTTACGTTTACCCTTTGATAGCTGATCATAGTGGGTTTGCTGTAAATTCTTGACATAGAAACATACCATATCAGCCATATACCAAGCAATGTTTCGGCTTCATGAAGAAGCTAGACAAAAAGGAATATTAGTGTTAGGTGAATCAGCCATATTTTCACATAGGACCACTGTAAGGAATTGTTATATGAAAGGATCAAAGTAAGGTAACGTGCAAACATGGTTCGTCGGCGAGGACTCCAACCACCGCACTCTCTTATATTCAACGCAGACGTGATAACTGCAACACCACAGGCCAACCTATGGTAGATTGAGAAGGCGAAATAGCACACCTTTTAAAGCCTTATTATACCACTAAGATCACAGGGTCGCTCACTCTGCACGAAGAATCTGATCTCAGTTAGGGTTGACTAATGTTATTTTTTCTCTGTCTTAGAATGCATGTGCAAAGGAATCTTGCAAGAACAACGCAACCTGTCAAACCGGTTTTACAGACAAAGGATATCGCTGTTTGTGCACTGTTGGGTTCACGGGACCTCGGTGTAACACAGGTATGGTATGGGGTCTTATAGTTTCAAGCTAGACTAGTATAATTATCCTTAATCATAGTTCAGCTAAGATCTGGTTCCGAGTCGAAGTTAAACGTATCATGTTGCTTGTTCAAATTAAAAATATCGGCACTTTGAAAAGCAATAAGCGGTATGCCAGTTTGCATTGTCTCACGACCAAAACCTGACACTATAGCTCAGTACTTTGTCAGTATACCCTGCAGCCAACCTAATTTCTGAAAAGACCCTGGGACCGACACAACCTCATTCCCATAAAGACCCATGGAAACGAGGTTACCCTAAAAGATAAACAGTAGCAACAAATAGATAGACAAATAGAACGACAAAGAGAACGTCAGCTATCAGAGTTTAGCATACCTCAGTGACCGACTATCGCGTAACGCGCAATCTGATTGGCTACACAGGTGCCGTCTATCGATCGATAGACGGCAGTTGAGTTTGTCAGAGCGCGCGTGATTTAGCATTCATCATTGCACAAATGTATCAAAATTTATGAAATATAGAGATTTTGTTTTTCTTCATAGATCGATCACTGAGGTATGCTAAAACAATTAGACGGCTCGCTCTCGGTTTCTATCGCCTTTGATAGTTGGCTCGGGGCTTCGCCCCTCGCCAACTATCAGCCGATAGAAACCTCGAACTCGCCGTCTAATTGTTAAATAAAACGTCGCACGGCCAGCGCCGGACGTTTGAAGTTTCTGAAGTACAAAATATAAAGCATTTATGGACAACTATGTTATTGAATCACCCATTTCGGTTTACTTGAAAATTTTGTAAGACATCTGTCCTTCATTCGTCTTCTTTTCTTTTTATGCTATTTAATTTAATTTTAAAAGAATCAAGAGCAGCAATAGACTTTTCTCCAAAATGGCGGCAACAGATTACAGTTAGTTAACATTGAACTGAATGAAAAACTGATACCAGCACTGGAAAGAGCACCTTTACTTTTCTAACCTTGCAAAGTTTCAGCATATTAGGTGTTATATCAGCTTAGGAAATGTAAGATGAAATTTGACAAATTTACAGACGTTTGTATGACTGGGGGTACACGTCATACCCCCAGTCATACAAACGTCTGCAAATTTTTAATTTTTCAACTTACATTTTCTCAGCTGATATTACACCTGATATGCTGAAACTTTGCAGGGTTACTAAAGTAGAAGTGCTCTTTCTAGTGCTAGTATTTTCGAGAAGGTTCTATTAATGTCAAATTAAAAGAGTAACAACCTTTTAAAAGTAATATAATCATGCCATAATTTATTCAGCACTCCCGGTCACATGGGTGGGTAATTAAAGGTAATTAAACCACGAAAATGATTGGAATTATAACAATATTACAGTTATCTCCACATTTACGTGCATTATACATAACCGAAAATGACAGAAAGGTTTCCGGACATTTTTTCCGTCCGAGAGTTTACTCGTCTAAGCATTTTTGTGATTAAAATACTTGGGTTGCACTACCAGTTGTTTCGCTGGGGCGTTAGCGCTGGGCATTCAAAACCATCAGAAAATAGCACATGCATACCTTGCGTGCCTATTAAATTTTGACAAAGTTCTGTCTTATCACAAACTGCTTGGAATACAGTGCCAGAAAAAGCATTGCTTCTTCTTAACGTGGTGGCCGCTTTGTCTGTAGCCTGCTTAGCGGGACCAGATTTCAGGAAAAAAAAAAACCACAATTTTAGGAGAAACCGAGGAGGAATCGCTCAGGTAGGCTCTCTCGTGCACGAGACTGCGACATCAAACCTTTTAGCTTTCAGTACTATATCGAGTTTCATAAGACAACCGCAGATTAGCTATATACATGACTGTAAGTTATTCATTTTCAGATATCGATGAATGTGTTACTGGGAAACACGACTGCAGTGCGGATACCAAATGCAAAAATACCAAAGGATCTTACAGTTGTGAGCCAGGTGTGCATGATAAGCTGTGTTTTCTTACCTGTACATCATTTGCTCTTACTTGTATGTATACTATTTTTTGTCATCTTTCACAGGAATCTAAAACAGGTTGTTGTTGTTGTTGTTGTTGTTTTTTAACTCCAAAAATGGAGTTAAAATCTCAGATTCAAGGCTCGAAATAGACTCGTTGTGAATACGTTTTTTCTCCTGTACTTTAAGCTTAGTCAAAGTCAAATCAAATCCAATGCTAAAAAGTAGCTTGTGTTCATGTTCTTAAGGCAGTTATTTAACGTCACGCTTCAACTCCAAATACAAGGCTCAATAATTTCTCTCAATTAATGCGGACTTGGGAATAACTAAGCACTAACATAATGTATGGTTTGGTATGGGGGCAAGAGTACTTCATGTTTGGTCAAGAACAATCACGGTACGATGGCATGGCAAAAAAATGCCCCTTAGATAAATAAGCTCACACGTTATAGAAAGTGGACTTGCTTACCGAATGATGAATGACCCATGTGTGTCACCTTTCGCACATTGCCGCCTAAAATAAGAAATAAGAAATAAGTCCTAAATTTTGCAAAATTTCAAAATGCGCAGTCTCTCGATAAGAAGCAAATGACAGGTTTTGCAAGTGTTAGCAACATAGCTCGCCAAATTCAAGACTCGCAGAGTGTTTGTTGAAAAGCAATGAGCTGCTGCTTTTTTCCACACATAGTTCGTATAACTGTACCTGCAGGTGCAAGTCTCCATATGTCCGAAAAAGTTTGGGAATCATTTCGTTTCCCGCATTTGACCTCAGTTTGACAGCTTGCTATGGTTTGGAAGATCTGACTAAACAGCTAGTGTCCTGAATCTAATCACAGGGGTGCGTTTTTGGGGGGAAATCAAAAACCTGTTTTTTGAATCTAGAAATGGATTTTGCGTTTTTTACTGAAAGCCAAAACTGGATCAAGAATCCGGATTCAAAAGGATATTTGACCAGCGGTGTCCAATGCAAATTTGTCTCCGGTAAGAAGTACTGGCATGATTATGAAAACGAAAATTCAGCTAAATTTCACTGCCGTATCTTTGTAAAATATCTCAGGAAGAGCAGTCAAATTCCTTACAAGTCGAGATAATTTCATTTGTATAACAATTCTACTCTACAGTAACTAGCTGTGATGATCGTTGGATAATGAGCTTGTTGATACTGAGATTAATTCCTCGACAGTGCTCGAGAAATGTTCATTATGAGCAATTTTCATCAACGATTCTGTAGGCCTCCAGTTTGCTATCTCACGACAAATAATCCATAGATATGAGGTCACAAATCCAGTTTCGGATTCCCCCACCTCCCCCTCCCAGAAAAAAAAAACCGCAGCCTTAGACTTTCATTTCTTAATTTTTCGAGGATATTGCACCGATAATATTGTCAAACTATAATCCTAAAGAGGGCCTTGACACTCCGCAGGCGAGTGTACCGTTTTTTGTTTTTTTTGTTTTTTTTGGAACGAATTTTTTTTCTCCCAGCTCTATTTGTATTCATGGTGTTATATTCCATTTTGCCCCACGGCAGGACAAAACATTTAGGCCTGTAAAGAAACTTTAAATTCCGAAAATAAAATTAACTCATCGCCCCGGAGACAAGCTCTAAGAAAATTCCACACTAATACCGAACGGATTCGTTAATAAGAGTGATAAAAAGTTAAGTTAAAAGTTTAGATGGTTTTTGAATCATGATGGTCATATGATATCCAAGACCGTTGCGGTCTTTGTGATTCGATCTTCCATGATTTTTCATTAAAACGAAAATTCTTTTCTTTTTTCTGTATTTAATTGTCACGCAGTTTTATCATCATGCAAGGAGATATATGACAAGAATATGTAAGTAAAACAAATGTGCTATATTAACAGTATGTTGCATGTGTTGGAGTTAAACTGTTTGCTACCCTTTGTACAGTTCAAGGGCAAAAAGGCACCCGTTTTTGCAATAGCCCCGTTCATACATAGCCCACTATATGTCATATTCCAAGGGGAGTAGCCAGGATTTGTTCATAGGTACGCAATTTTCTTTTAATCCATCCCTCTCCCACCCCATCTCCTTCTCCAAATCGTTTTTCCACGGACGCTTTAATTTAAGCATTTTAACGTCTTTGTCTCATCTTCATCGCGAGGTTAGGCATACAAGAGTTATGAAATGGCAGAAACCTACAAATGGCAGCTATATCATACAGTTTTTTTAAGGTTTCTCTTGTTTAAATAGTTTTTTGTTTTAAATCTTCGACATTTTTGTAAGGTTCGTACGTATTCCCGGCACTTGCGTACAGGTAGGTACAGCCTCCTACGCAGAGGAGGCTAAGGTAGGTAAAGAATAAACTGCAAAGGACAGCGAACGAAAATGCTGCAAGTAAATTACACAGGATCTGTGAAATATCTAATCAGCCATAAATAAACATAAGTAGCTCAAATAACTGCGAGGCTGATCTGACTGCGTAAAAAACTTAACACGACAGCGACATGATAGAGACAAAACCGAGAATTAAAACGCAACCATGGATAGCTGTTTCGAACTGGTTGGCTCTCGTCAGCACGGTATAGCAGCAAGAAGTTGAATTTTCAACCAACGCGAGGTCAGTTGTCTACTAAATGTACGTGGTGATGATTCCGGGTGGAGCCAATTTCAGATGTTTGCCAAGGTCATGGCGCGTGACTATGAACAATGAAGAATCCGAAAAATCATGACGCTGTCATTTTTAAAGGCCTGTTCGTAATACATACTTATTAATTTTGAAGTGAGTCCGAAGTCAATTCTTATGTTTTCAGATCCAGTCAGAGCAAAGCTTACCCATTGTTTATAGACAATCAAGCCGTCAATGTCTATTGTCACATGGACATGGGATCTGCTGGAAATGGAGCATGCGGAAATGGCGGATGGACGCTGATCATGAAGATTGACGGTAGACAGGTACAACTCGGCGAGGTTGCTTCTCTAAAGCTAACTGAGATTAATTTTGGAGTAATGTTAATTTTCCTGTCTGAAGCTTTTAAGTCCATCTTAGGAGGTCCAGATGTTTGGTGGAAATTGTTTAATGCACAGCAGACATTTGAATAAAACACTCTAAATTGACAATTGTTCACTAGGTCTCAGTTCATATAGTTATCACCGTAACGTAACGCAACAACTTTGCCATCACTGTACCGAAACGCAACAACTTTGTCACGACTGTACTGTAACGCAACAACTTTGCCATCACCGTACCGTAACGCAACAACTTTGTCATGACTGTACCGTAACGCAATAACCTAACCATCCCTATGTCGTAACGCAATAAACTTTGACAAGAATTTGTATATACGGTCGAACCTCCCGTAAGTGACCACCATTAATGTCAAGGATATGTGGTCGCTTACGGGAGGTCAGACCACAGGGGGTCTAAATTCCGGGTAATTTACATATGGTAATTGCGGAGACCTAACCCTTTTGACAGTGCTTATCGAAACCCAAAGTAATAACTTTTCTTTAGACTGCCTGATTTAGGAGCAAACAGTAAACGGTATTTTTGCAATGTTACATTTCAAGCCTAAAACATCTACAACTTTTGCGTTTGTTTGTTTGTTTGTTACATAATCCAGTGGACGTTCTTTATCGCCCCAATTTTTCTGTTGAGTAATACCATACAAAGTTGAGAGAGTCATCACCGGTCATGCATGTACATGCATGCTATTTACAAGATAAGAGAGTTTCTTTCCTACAAGGGATTCAACCTGATTAAAGTTTATTTCAGTGCACAGTATAGTGCATGTGTATGTTATCAATTGTTTCAATGCTAAGCCATTTCGGGAGACACTTCCGGTAGCTCCGGCTGTGAGATTTTAATACGGCGTCCGCTGTAATGATGTGGGCCAATAAGTTACAGTGGCACATTTTGCAATTTCCGCTCGTGAGAGAAACAGCAGATTGTGTGTCAAGTGGTCGCCTACGGGAGGTTAAAAACAATTGAAAATTTTAAACAATCATCTCTAAAAGTGGTCGCTTACGAGAGGTGGTCGCCTACGAGAGATTCCATCTATAGTGATTTTGACTTGAAAACTTTTGGTATTTTGGAAAAGTGGTCGCTAATGAGAGGTGGTCGCTTACGAGAGGTGGTCGCAAAGGGAGGTTCGACTGTATCTTTGCATGCAGTTTGGCGAACTATTCTTGCACGGTATTTCGTTTATTCTTTTCCTTGTATGATTGTGTGGTGTAATAAAAACTTGAAAATAATTAGCTGCGATCATGTAAAAAAATAATAAAAAAACAAACGCGACACTTTCCAACACAAGTTCGTTCACAGTTTACACAAACTACTCGTCATGAGTCAGGGTGCCATACTTCAATAACCAAAGACTGCAATTAAAATAAATAATTACTTCTAACCACTTTTGGGTAAAGAGCAGGCTGTAAGCGTACAAAATATGCACACCGCTTTTCTGAATGGACGGAGTTGACCTTATTCCTAAATGAAATCAATCTGTGAAGGCTAACGGGATGTGGGTCTTTGTGAAAGGAAATGGGCAATTTATACCCCCAAAATGCGACAAATCTGTACATTAACACTACATTGACGAATTCATTTCAATTCTATTTTATTGTCAATCAAGCTTCTGAATCCCAACTCGGATTATTGGAGGATTGCTGTTTCTGTGTGAAATTCCCAGAAGAGACTACTGTGCCGGTTTTTAAATGGAAATGATAATCTGTACTTTTTTTTTCGCAGCCAATCTTCCACTACAGTTCAAGATTTTGGGGCAATAAGGAAATCTTCAATCTTGAGGGAGGGGAGACTGGGTTGGACGAACGAGAAACCAAGTTACCGACTTACTGGAACACATCTTTCACCAAGATCTGCCTCGGTATGAAGATCGGCCAGCAGATCAACTTTATCGAAATAGACCAACAAGCCAAATCCTTGTATTCATTGATAGCTGACAGACAATACCGCCCAACCTCACTGGGTCGAAACACATGGAAGACATTAATTGGCAGCAAAGCATCCTTGCAGGTGAACTGTAACAAAGAAGGTTTCAACGCTATGCATGGCGGCAGAGGCTCCTCCAAAGCAAGAATCGGTATCATTGGCAACAATCAAAACGACTGCAATAGTTGTGACTCTAGAATAGGGTTTGGGACTGGGGGGAACCATGACAACTCCAACACGTGTGGAAACGAGGCTACTAGACAATCAGATAAGGAAAACCGGCATATCAAGACCATGGGGTATATCTTTGTGCAGTGAGAAATTGCTGGAACAAGCAAAAACAAATTGCGAATTTCATGATCACTTTATTTCCGTGTCAATGTATTTAGCGCAGAGCAATAATTTGGGACACTCTCCAGATCGAATTGGAATTGGAAATAATGGTTTTTGAGGAGACGGAAAATTGGTGTACTCGGAACAAAACCTCTCTGAGCAAGGACGGGAGCCAACAACAAACTCAACCCACATATGATACCGAGTCCGGGAATCAAACCAGGGCCACATTAAATGGCGGGAGGCGAGTGCTTTCACCACTGCGCCATCCCTGAATTTACGGACGTAGGCTTCTGCATGATTTTAATACAGTACGTGCGTCTTGGTACGTTTTAATTGCTACTTTACGATTAATGCCCCAGTTACCTTGTCACTGGAAGTTTATTTTCGTTATCGAAGTGAAACGAATTCATCTCCGTTCTATTTTTTTTTTTTTTTTTTTGGTAGGAGTTGTCAAACTCTTTATTCTGCATGTGGGTTCTTACTTAAGTTGATCGTAAAACAGACTTAAATTGCGCTTAACTGAGATAATCCGCAAACATGTCATAATTATGTCAATTGTACTCACCAACTATTGATATTATTGGTGCGTGTTAACTGAGGTTCAGAACGACATTTATTATACTATAAAATATCATAAGGTGGTATGTTTAGCGGAAAACATTATCTAAGTGTTTATTAAAGGTGAGTAATTTTAAGCTAATTATAAAACAAGTTTAAAAAATTGTAATCAAGGAAAGAAGTAAAATTAGTCTCATGCCGTCTATTTATAAACAAATATGGTTGAGTTTACCGTATTTTCTCGATTAAACGCCGGACCCCGATTAAACGCCGGCTTCGTATAAACGCAGGGTCAAAAGTGCCGATTTTCAAATAAACGCCGGGTGCGTTTAATCGGGGCCCCGGCGTTTGTTCGGGGTCCCGGCGTGTATTAGCATGTAATTAAAACTTAGATAATCAGTTTGCACACATTGGCTGACACAAACGAGGAGGACATTGGAGACATTACCGTTTATAAACTTAAAACTTTGTACTCATATCATTAACATGCTCCTACATCATTCATATATTGTTTATGTGCTGTTTATTAGTGATACAAATCTTGATTGCAACATGGTTACACGTGCCGTATGTACGGTACCATAATACTGTAACTTCGGGTAATCCAGGGGAAAATTGTCCAGCACTGACAAACTGCCCCTAGGTTTCCGAGGATCAGTAATAATAAATAAACGTGAAAAATGGCTGAAAATCGCATTTCATTAATAAACGCCGGCCTCGAATAAACGCCGGGTCAAAACTGCCGAATTTTAAATAAACGCCGGGGGCGTTTAATCGTCAATTATTATTGACCTTGATACTTGTTTTTATTGGTAGGTTAAGCATTTGAATTAGGGTTAATGTCTAAGGCAGTGTCTGGCTGTACTTATCACTATAAGAAGCATTGTGAAATAGTCTACAGGTCAATAAACGTGTGTGAAATAATTCTACTTAAATTGTCAAGTAGCATGTCAAAATCCTTAGTGATTTTCCACCCATTGTTAAATATGACTTAAGCGTATCACTTGAACGTATTCACTTCGAACCTGCCTCAGCCAGTTTCTGCTCTTCTAGCAGGGTTGTAATTATTGGTAGTGAACGCAGGTGAACGAAAAGGTCTGATAAAGTTAAACATTTGCTTCTGTAAAGTTCATTAAAAGTGGGCTTCTCAAGTAAGGACGGTGCCTACTTTTGTTACTGCGCATACGTTCTGCGCTCCTCGAGATACTGGGGTTTTCTATGGGTGTGCCTACTGATACAGGGATATTTTTGCGCGGTTTAAAACTATGCGGGGAAAGTAGAACTTGTCAAGTGCTCTTAATATCCAAAAACAAAATTTAGGATAACCATGAATTTTTCAGACATAATAATGCTTCGATTTGGGGTAAAAAACACCATACATTACTTTGTATTTTACTGGTTTTTAAAACAATTGTTACTTAATTATCTCTAAAATGCGTAGTTACCCCCAATTTTCTAACCGCACAAAAATACTTCTTTATTAGTAGGCACCGTCCTTAAACTCTCGTGTTATTCCTCAGTCTGGCATGTCAAAGCGGATAGCCAAATCAAAAAGCCAGGTCACGATGCTTCAAAGGCGCCATCCTTATTTTCTTCGTAACAACGAGACAGCCAATCACAGCATGGCACTGACTTCCAAATTGTCCTATGAAGAAGTTTTGAGCTACATCTAAAATGGCTCTGCTAGGCTAACTGTCTTAAAGGAAAGCCTCTCGACCTAGCGTCAAAAAAACACTCATGGACTCTGTATAGGGGAGACGTTTAGGAGTCACAAAACGTAATACACCTACTTTATTGATTATAAGCAAACAAGCTTTTACGGTAATTACAATACAAACTTACTGGAACAAATGATTTTCAGATATTGTTAAACGCGAATTATCTAGTGCATGCCCTCGTGATTCCTAATGAAAGTATTTTCTAAAACAACGCGTTTGAATTAAACCATCCGATAATATGGAAAAGTACGTTGATTGTTATTTACTCATTATTCATCATCAGAAACCCGTGTCCTTTTTTTGTTAAAATGTGCAAATATTTAATCTCATAAAAATGAATAATAGAGAACTAAGCCAATCAAATTGCTAATTATTCTGACGCAGATTCTGCGCGAGTTTTTTATGCTTCGTGTAAGGACGGTTCCTTCTTTTGCTGCTGCACATACGATGTGCGCACCATGGGAGTGAAGTTGCTAGAAACTCGGGTTGCTTAAGAACTGTGCCTACTCATACAGGAAAAGCAGATCTCAGCAGTGGTTACTGCAATTAAAAAAGAAAACTATGTGTAACCACGCATTTGTCAGAGATAATTCAGGAATCTCAAATAGACCTTTATCACAGGGCGGCCATGTTGATCTCAGGAGAATAAAAAGCTTTGTTTTTGCACGGCAAGCCTCGCACTGAATTCGCGTCCGGGCGAGGCTTACCGTGCAAAAACAAAGCTTTTTATATCCCCCAGACTTAACATGGTCGACGAGTGATAAGGGTCAATTTAGAAGAAAATGTTATATATTTTTATACTAATTTCACAGCTGAAAAATGCGTGGTTACCCACAGTTTTCTTTTAGGATTCCAACAGTCATTGCTAAGAACTCCTTTTCACGCAAAGTCGTAAAATGTGCAAAATTTTCTATGTTAAATACAGGAAAGATCCTCGCAGTTAGTACGCAACCACAGGTCACCAAAGCGTATGTGACACAGGTTACCATGCAAGCGTGATTTAAGAGTTTGTATGAGGTTAAAATTAAATCGAAATTAAGACAACAATTTTCCTTAAAAAAAACCCACAAAAAATATACTTAAGACGGAAAAAGCTTACCCGGTGTGTTTTGCTGTGTTTTCAACGCTCTTCAGTGCTTCCAAACGCTGTTTTGAGCGGTTTATCTCTCAGCAGCTGGTCCACGTGCATCACTGTATTATGTTAATGGAAAGGTAAGAAACTACAAGTCGAATTTCAATGAAATTTGGCCCGTCATTTAAGGAGAGCACTTCGAAAACCTCGCTAAAATTTGCTTGAAACTTAAGCTCTCGCTTACCTGCCTCACCATATGACAAGAAGGATGATGTGCGGTCCCTCCTGGGTAGCTCATTTACGGAGGAGTTCATTTATTGAGACACAGGCCTTCGTTGAAAACAAAGTTCATTTCAAATCGGGTGCCATTTTTGCCGCGTCCCTGGAATGTTGGAACAAACTCACGGTCAAACCTAGGCACGAGTACTAAAATGTGCCCAGCCGGGGAAATCCACGGGAAGCCTTTGGCACGTAACAAACCACACACACCCCCTCCCGGCTAAGTGCAATTCTGTACCACGTTTCTTGCTGTCACACCAAGCACGACTGGCTCTCTTGAGAATATGAATTGACTTTTGTATTATTAATTTTTTTATATTATGAATTGACTTCGCAATAGGCCATTTTACAGTTGTGTGCTAAGTGACCTGGCGTTGGATTGCAAGCGAGGCTGCGGGTGACCTTGTTTTGATACAAACCTCACTGTTTTTCATATGTAGATCATGCTGTTCTTATGCTAACTAGTTTGCATTTACATATGAATAGCAGTGAGGTTTGTATCAAAACAAGGTCACCCACAGCCTCGCTTCCAATCCAAGGCCAGGTCACTAAACACACAACTGTAAAATGGCCTATTTTCCAACTCGTTAACTTACGAGTTGGCTTTTATTGAATAAAAGCTGACTGAAAGAAACTGAAATTTTGTCTGTGTATACACGCTCTCCAAAAAACCTTGAATTTCGCAAAGTTGTTGTTTTGCCGACAACGGCAACATGTTTTAAAAACCTTTAAGGTCAATGTTTTGCTCATTAAACCTTTCGTATTTCGAAGTTCTCATTACCGGTTTATTCCTTGCGAGCAGGAGGGCAGGAAGAAAAAATAATCTAAGTCGTTTGACAAGATCTGGCGATGAGTTTTTAGTCGTTTTCGGTAGGTCACAGTCAATACCATCAAATTTTGGTACGAAGTTACATCCGCTGCAAGATGTAGTCACTTTCGTGGATGAGCAAATATGTCGGGGTAATTCGGTATAAGTTGTATATTTATTTATATTCTCTTGTCACGTTAATGCGAACCTAGCTCAATTATACCATCTTGCAGGCTAACTGATGAACAAAATAATGTTTTACGCTTTACTGAAAAAGGCCACAACAAGGTCGGCTGGCTGGTACAGAACTGTACTTAGCCGGGAGGGGGTGTGTGTGGTTTGTTACGTGCCAAAGGCTTCCCGTGGATTTCCCCGGCTGGGCACATTTTAGTACTCGTGCCTAGGTTTGACCGTGAGTTTGTTCCAACATTCCAGGGACATGGCTCCGTCGGCGGCAAAAATGGCACCCGATTTGAAATGAACTTTGTTTTCAACGAAGGCCTGTGTCTCAACAAATGAACTCCTCCGTAAATGAGCTACCCAGGAGGGACCGCACATCATCCTTCTTGCCATATGGTGAGGCAGGTAAACGAAAGCTTAAGTTTCAAGCAAATTTTAGCGAGGTTTTCGAAGTGCTCTCCTTAAATGACGGGCCAAATTTCATTGAAATTCGACTTGTAGTTTCTTACCTTTTCATTAACATAATACCGTGATGCACGTGGACCAGCTGCTGAGAGATAAACCGCTCAAAACAGCGTTTGGAAGCACCGAAGCGCATTGAAAACACAGCAAAACCACCGGATAAGCTTTTTCAGACTTAAGTATATCTTTTGTGGTTTTTTTTTTAAGGAAATTTGTTGTCTAAATTTCGATTTAATTTTAACTCCATACAAACTCTTAAATCACGCTTGCATGGTAACCTGTGTCACATACGCTTTGGTGACCTGTGATATAATATGAATATGAAAAGCTGCAAGAATTTCGGTCAATATTTGTTCCGAAGGACGATTACTACCGGAATAAACACCATTGTGTGTATTAATACACTTTGTCTCCTTTCTAAAGTTAGAATTAAATGCCAATGAAAGCAAAACTAGTTTGTTTTTTCTCAGGAAGGAAGTACCTGGTTAGTCAAGCAAAGAAGGCTAACACTATTTGCATAATTCAATTCTATTTTCCACGAAACTGAAAAAAACAGAAGTTTTAAGGTCTTTGTGTAATTGACGAACCAAACCAAATATGGTAATATGTGTGACCGTACAGCTGCACGTCGTTACAGCAACTTATTCGGCTGTAAAGATACACAGTAATCAGCCTTTAAAATGTCGGATTTAGAACTGTTAAGCGCTGCGATGTCAGCCGTCCTTGGTACAAAAGTCCAAGCGAGGACGATCCTAGAGTCTCAAAAGGAGACTCTTTTTATACGTGCAGACGATTTCTTCCATCAAACATACCCAATTATGACACCTGCCGTCGAAGCAGTTCCCCTTGAGACTGGTAAAATGTTCGATTTGATAGTAACTCGCTTACAAAACGAGAAGAAAGCTATTCGGGTGTCAGGCAGAAGGACTATTGCCGAAGTCAGAGCTGCAATCGCAAAAAACGAAGGCCGACCGGTGGATAAGATTAAACGGACATATGAGGGTAAACAACTTGAAGAATGTCAGAGCTTGAACGACTACGGAATTACATCTGCTGCAACTATATCATGGGTGCCTTGTTTACCGAAGGGAGGCCCTTCCTTGTCGTATTTCTTCGATCCAAATGAATTCGACTTCAATTACGATTTCGACTTCAGTCAAATGAAGGATGATGGCAAGACATACATGAGAGGAGGCTTCGAATACAAACGACCATATGGATGGAAACGATTTGGGCTTAAAGTCAGAGGGAAGTACGAGAATGACATCTGGCTTGGTCCCGATGGGATACGCACAGAAGAAGCTCCCGGAGAATGGCCTGTTTCGTATCATGGCACGAATGTCTCCAACGCAAGAAAGATTGTGGAAACGGGTTTTAAGCCTGGGCCAAGAGCGAAGTATGGCAAAGGTATCTACACCAGCCCTAGTCTTGAAATGGTTGAAAGATTTCACGCACAGGAGTTTACTCACAAAGGGAAGACTTACAAGATCGTTCTACAGAATCGTGTCAATCCGGATCGCTTAAAAGTCATCCGTGCCTCGGAGACTTTAGCAGGAGCTGATTATTGGTTATTCCCAGAACGAGATAAACCAGGGAAAGTTGATGTGCGCCCATATGGTGTTCTTATCCGTGAAACAGGGCATGTTCAGGAACAAGATGAATCAGAGCAAGAGCCTATCCGTGATTCATGGTATGTTCAGGAACAAGATGAATCAGAGGAAGAGCCTATCCGTGATTCATGGTATGTTCAGGAACAAGATGAATCAGAGGAAGAGCCTACCCGTGAACCATGGTATGTTCAGGAACAAGATGAATCAGAGGAAGAGCCTATCCGTGAACCATGGTATGTTCAGGAACAAGATGAATCAGAGGAAGAGCCTACCCGTGAACCATGGTATGTTCAGGAACAAGATGAATCAGAGCAAGAGCCTATCCATGAACCATGGTATGTTCAGGAACAAGATGAATCAGAGCAAGAGCCTATCCATGAACCATGGTATGTTCAGGAACAAGATGAATCAGAGGAAGAGCCTATCCGTGAACCATGGTATGTTCAGGAACAAGATGAATCAGAGGAAGAGCCTATCCGTGAACCAGGGCATGTTCAGGAACAAGATGAATCAGAGGAAGAGCCTATCCGTGAACCATGGTATGTTCAGGAACAAGATGAATCAGAGGAAGAGCCTATCCGTGAACCATGGCATGTTCAGGAACAAGATGAATCAGAGGAAGAGCCTATCCGTGAACCATGGTATGTTCAGGAACAAGATAATCAGAGGAAGAGCCTATCCGTGAACCATGGCATGTTCAGGAACAAGATGAATCAGAGGAAGAGCCTATCCGTGAACCAGGGCATGTTCAGGAAGAAGATGAACCAGAGGAAGAGCCTATCCGTGAAAAAGGGAATGTTCAAGAACAAGGACGTTGGTGCTCTGTACAGTAGCAAGCGAGCTATGATCAAACAGTTTAATTTTTTTTTTCCGTAGATGAAGACTGTTGTATCTGGGGCGACTCAGTTCGACCACCCAGTTCTGTTTTTAGCAGGAATTTATTGGTAAGCTGTATTAATCTCTAAGAAGGTAAGCAGTATTTGCATAATCTAATTATGTTTTCCACGAAAAAGAAGCAGGAAGTTTTGGGTTCTTTGTGTGATTGACGAACCAAACCATATATGGTAGTTTGTTTGTTCGTACGGCTGTATGTGTAAAGAAACACAGTTATTAGTCTTAAAAATGTACGATTTAGACCTGTTAAGCGCTGGGATGTCAGCCGTCCTCGGTACAAAAGTCGAAGTAGGATGAGTCGAGAGTTTCGAAGGGATTTGTTGACTTTTGACATATGCGCAGACGATTTTTGCTATCAAACATACCCGATTATGACACCTGTCGTCGAAGCAGTTTCCCTAGAGATTTGTGAAAAGTTCGACTTGATGGTAACTCATTAAATTTACAAAACGAGAAGAAAGCTATCAAGTTAACCATTTAAATTATTGTCTTTATTATGATCTAAGCAAAGTGTACACTTGGTTATCAGGCAAGCTTACTTAAAATCTAACAAAAACGGAGTTTATGCTAATTGCATCTAGGCAGAAGTTATCGAATATTTCAGAGAGACCCTCTCTAACTATAAATGACATGGCTGTGGAACAGGTAGCAACAGCCGAATCTCTGGGGTCTACATCGACCAAACTTTAAATTGGGAATGTCATATTGGAAATATCTCTAAAAAGATTGCTTCCGCCATTGTGCAATTAAGCGCATAAGACATCTAATGCCATTTAATATTTTCATCAATGTTTATCATAGCCTTGTTCAACCTCACTTTGATCATTGTAATGAGGTTTGGGGAAATTGTAACAAATGCCTTTCTGATAAGCTTCAAAAGCTTCAAAATCGCGCAGCCCGCATTTTGATGTACGCTGGATATAATGGTAACTTGGATGATTTGTTCCGGGCACTAGGGTGGCGAAAACTCTGTCATCAAAGATTGGATAAGAAATCAATTATGATGTATAAAACTTTAAATGGGACTGAATATTTCAGATCAAGCTTTGTTTTTCGCGATAATTTGAATTCGTATCATTTAAGGAATACTGAAAACACGCTAATTCTTCCACAACCGCGCACTGATTATTTAAAGAAAAGTTTCTCATACAGTGGAGCTCAGTTGTGGAATAGTTTGCCAATAGAATAACGGCAAGCAACTTTCTTGAATGATTTTAAAACTAAATTGAGACGCAACAGTTATAAGTAAGATTTTTCAACACGGCCTCCAAGAAAAGTAGCATTTGTTGTTTAACTTTGTTTTATTATTTCTAACTTTTTATAATCCTAGTTAGGTAGATAGCTGGTTAGTTGATAATGATAATCTAAGTAGCTGATGGAAAAACCGTGTATAAATAAAGTTATCCTATCCTATCCTATCCTTTTCTTTTTTTGAAGGGGGGGGGGGGGGGGGGGATTTGGCCGTTTGAGATATTTGGCCACAAAATCACTATATTTTGATACAGTCGAACCTCCCGAAACCGACAACCCATAATGTCAAGGATATGTGGTCGCTTATTTTTTGGGGGGAATTTTTGTAAAAAAGCAGAAGGGGTGGGGGGGGGGGGAGGGTAGTCTAGCTACCCTCTGAAAATTCCAAATATCAAACCACTTTGGCTTTTGAGGTTATTAGGTGAGTCCTTCAATCTGGTTAAGTTTCATTGCAATCAGTGAGATGGCATGTATCACCACTGCTTGGTCCTCTCATGGACACGCTCTTAATACCCTTTGTCTTAAAAAGCTTTCTTAAGTTATAGTTAAATGCAAAAGTGCAAACTATTTATTTTCCTCCTGAAAGATCAATCTGACTAGACAACGTAAGAAGGTCAACATAATTTTTTTGACCTTTCCATAATCCGAATTCCATCGTCCACGAAAAACAGGAAGACTTTGGATCTTTGCGTGATTGACGAACCAAACCAAACCCGTACGTTACAGAAATTTATTCTGTGAAGAGACACAGTTATCAGCCTTAAAAATGACGGATTTAAACCTGTTAAGCGCTGGAATGTCAGCCGTCCTCGGTACAAAAGTCAAACCGAGAATGAGTCGAAAGTTTCGAAGGGATTGGTCGACTTTTGATATATCTGCAGACGATTTTTTCTATCAAACATACCCGATAATGACACCCGCCGCCGACGCAGTTGCCCGTGAAGAGATTGATGAAATGTTCGATTTGATGGTAACTCATCTACATGACGAGACAAAAGCTATTCGGGTGTCAGGCAGAAGCACTATTGCCGAAGCCAAAGCTACAATCGCAAATTACGAAGGCCGACCGGTGGATAAGATTAAACTGACATATGAGGGTAAACAACTTGAAGAATGTCGGAGCTTGAACGACTGCGGAATTTCATCTGCTGCAACTATATCATGAGTGCCTTGTTTACCGGAGGGAGGCCCTTCCTTGTCGTACTTCTTCGATCCGAAGGAATTCGACTTCAATTACGATTTCGACTTCAGTCAAGTGAAGGATGATGGCAAGACATACATGAGAGAAGGATTCGAATACAAGCGACCATATGGATGGAAACGATTTAGGCTTAAAGTTAAAGGGAAGTACGAGGATGACATCTGCATGGCCCCAATGGGATGCGCACAGAACAAGCCCATGGAGAATAGCTTGTTTCGTATCATGGTACGAATTTTAAAAACGCAAGATTTTGGAAACAGTTTTAAGCCTGGCCCAAGAGCCAAGTATGGCACAGGTATCTACACTAGTCCCAGTCTTAAAATGGTTGCCGGGAAAGTGCTACGCACATGAATTCACTCACAATGGGAAGACTTACAAGCTCGTTCTACAGAATCGTGTCAATCCAGATCACTTACAAGTAATGCCTGCTTCAAGGACTTCAGCAGGAGCTGATTATTGGTTATTCATATCTCTCAGTTCGTACGCGCGGTGTGATTGGTCAATTTTTCGGGCCGTCGCGTCTGTGTCACTGTACGGCCCTCTTAATTTGAAGTTTAACCGTAGTTGCCATAACCGTCAGTTACAAATGCTCTACTTCAATCGCCAAATTCACACCTGCTACCACAACATTCATTTAATTGACTAAGATATGTGATGGAGGAAGTTCGGAAGGAACCTTTCCTGAAAGCGGCAACCTTATCCATTTTGATTTGGGCTTATCCCCACGAAACGAAAACAAAGAATGGGAATTTTAAAACTGCCGTTATTTCGCCGCGTAAGATTGCTCACGCGTCACGAGCATGCGCACTCATTTTGCCGCTGTGTCGCTTCGTGTAAGGACGGTGCCCCTTCTGCTACTGCGCATACGTTCTGCGCATCCTGGGAACGAGGTTGCAAGAAACTCGGGTTTCTTAAGGTACCTACTAGTACAGGAAAAGCAGATCTTAGCAGCGGCTAATGCAATTAAAAAAGAAAATTGTGGGTAACCACGCATTTTTCAGAGATAATTCAGGGATCTCCAATAGACCTTTATCACACGGCGGCCATGTTGAGGCTTAGGAGAACAAAAAGCTTTGTTTTTGCACGGCAAGCCTCGCACTGAATTCGCGTCCAGACAAGGCTTGCCATGCGAAAACAAAGATTTTTATTCCTCCGAGACTTAACATGGCCGTCGAGTGATAAGGGTCTATTTAGAAAAAAATGCTATATATTGTTATACGAATTTTACAGCTGAAAAATGCGTTGTTACCCACAATTTTCTTTTAGGATTCCAACAGTCCTTGCTAAAAACTCCTTTTCACGCAAAGTCGTAAAATGAGCAAAATTTTCTCTGTTAAATACCGGAAAGATCCTCGCAGTTAGTGCGCAACTTAACCAGTTGCGAAAAGAAAGCCTGAAAAAATTTAGGCTTAAACGGGATTCGAACCTATGACCTCTGGGATGCCGGTCCAGTGCTCTACCAATTGAGCTATCAAGCCAACTGGGCGCTGAGCTGGTCATATTGTGAGTTCGTAATATACCCGTGAAGGATGAATAAATGAATATGAATATAATACGAATATGAAAAGCTGGAAGAATTTCGGTCAATATTTGTTCCGAAGGACGATTAGTACCGGAATAAACACCACTATGTGTATTAATACACTTTGTCTCCTTTCTAAAGTTAGAATTAAATGCCAATGAAAGCAAAACTAATTTTTTTTTTTCTCCAGAAAGAAGTACCTTGTTAGTCAAGCGAAGAAGGTTAACACTATTTGCATAATTCAATTTTATTTTCCACGAAACTGAAAAAAAGGAAGTTTAATTTAAGGTCTTTATGTGATTGACGAAACAAACCAAATATAGTAATGTGTATGACCATTTAGCTGCACACTGCACGTCGTTGCGGCAACTTAAGAAACACAGTGATCAGCCTTAAAATGGCGGATTTAGACCTGTTAAGCGCTGGGATGTCGGCCCTCCTCGGTACAAAAGTCCAACCGAGGACGGGTCAAGATGACGATTCGACTTTGCATATACGTGCTGACGATGTTTTCTGTCAAACATACCCGATTATGACACCTGCCGTCGAAGTAGTTTCCCTTGAGATTGATGAAATGTTCGATTTGATGGTAACTCACTTACACGACGAGAAGAAAGCTATTCGGGTGTCAGGCAGGAGCACTATTGCCGAAGCCAAAGATGCAATCGCAAAAAACGAAGGCCGACCGGTGGATCAGTTTAAACTGACATATGAGGGTAAACAACTTGAAGATTTTCGGAGCTTGAACGACTACGGAATTACATCTGCTGCAACTATATCATGGGTGCCTTGTTTACCAGAGGGAGGCCCTTCCTTGTCGTATTTCTTCGATCCAAATGAATTCGACTTCAATTACGATTTCGACTTCAGTCAAATGAAGGATGATGGCAAGACATACATAAGAGGAGGCTTCGAATACAAGCGACCATATGGATGGAAACGATTTGGGCTTAAAGTTAAAGGGAAGTACGAGGATGACATCTGGCTTGGCCCCGATGGGATACGCACAGAAGAAGCTCCTGGAGAATGGCCTGTTTCGTATCATGGTACGAATGTCTCCAACGCAAGGAAGATTTTGGAAAAGGGTTTTGAGCCTGGGCCAAGAGCTATGCATGGCAAAGGTATCTACACAAGCCCCAGCATTGAAATGGTTGGAAAGTGCTACGCACACGAATTCACTCACAATGGGAAGACTTACAAGCTTGTTCTACAGAATCGTGTCAATCCAGATCACTTACAAGTCATCCCTGCTTCAGAGACTTTAGCAAGAGCTGATTATTGGTTATTCCCGGAACGAGATGAACCATGGAAAGTTGATGTGCGTCCATACGGTGTTCTTATCCGTGGGGAACAAGGAAGTGGGTGCTCTATACAGTAACAAGCGAACTTTGATCAGACAGCTTACTTTTTTTCTCCGTAAGTGAAGACTGTTATATCTGGGGAGACTCAGTTCGACTACCCAGTTCTGTTTTTAGCAGGAATTTATTGGTTAGCTGTATTAATTTCTAAGAAGGTAAACACTATTCGCATAATCCAAAACTATTTTCCAGGAAAAAAACAGGAAGTTTTTGGATCTTAATGTGATTGAAGTTGCATTTCTCTGTATTTATAAATTTACTGTATTTATAAATTTAATGTACACTTAATGATGAAATAAAATTATTTTAAAGATTTAAGAACAAAACTAATATGACATTGTGTGTGGCGTACAGTTGTCCGTTGTCACTGCAGCTAATTCAAGTTCAAGTTTATTTGATTCACCACACACATAAAGTATAAATTAAAAAAAGATAAGTAGAAAATAATCAGAATATGGTGGTGAGGAAACTCAAAAGGAAACCAGCAGGCATTTAATATTAGGCTCCCTCGTAGAAACTACATGGTACTAAGATAATTTCTGGTAGGGACGGTTAAGAGACATATATCTTATTGACCAAGCGCGAGGGCCGTACTGGGAGAATATCGGCTGATATTAAGGTCCTGACAGTACGGACGGAGCGTAGCGAGTTCCGTATTAAAAAGACCGAGGGTCGATATTCTCCCAGTACGATCCCGAACAAGCTTGGTCAATAAGAGATTTATTACACAACTGAAGAGAATTTTATAAATATCACATTTCGTAAAAAAAAAAAACCTCAGGGATGAAAAATTACCGAATTCTAATTGAGGGCCACCCGAGTGTTTCTTAGGGAGAACGGTTTTACAGCCATGGTGTTCAGACCAAAAGTTCAGATAAGCCATTACAGTGCAGGATTCTGTCTGACCTGTCTGACTTACTTTTAATTGAAACTGAATTGAACCAATCAGATTTATTTTCAGTACAGAATCTATCAAACGTGACATGAACTGTCAAAACTGTCAAAAAAGCCAGCGTTTCATTTTCATTCTACTCGCTTCTCTCAAAAGTAAGAAAAAAAACTTTGATTCTACGAAATTCTTTCAACGAGCGAAGAATAAGTTTAACAAATATTAGACTGCTTTAACGTTTTATAGTCCTGGAAAGTTTTAAAAATGTCTCAAATGATCGGCTGGTTTGGCATGTCGAAATTCCAGTATATGCCAAAAGTTGATCAATCACTAAAGAAGCAGCCACCAAACACGTGAGGGTGAGTCAGAAATATATAAGCTTAACTCAATCTTTGTCGTCACTTTCAATTATGAGCCTTCTTGGTCGCTTTGGAGCTGGTTTGTTAACAATGCTGACTGGCCCTGTAATAAACTGGAATGTGCACCCTGACATGGATGAAATGTTAGCACCAGCAAAGACGGCTTCAAGGGCATTTGAACTTGACGAGTAGCCTATGCTAGAAACTGAAGGAACCTTGACAGAATCATTAGAATTTACATCGCTGGAGCTTGTAGTTGCTGACTCTTTTCTCCCGCTGAGTGCATCGGACATCTGACGTTAGTGGCCTAAAGATGCCGATTTGTAGACGCAAAAAACTCTGGATATTTTTGTGGCCGCTTACCTGCATCACGTAGTTTTCGGGGAAATTGGCGTCAAGCAATCTACCGATGATAGTTTTTCTCACGGAATAATTACACACCTTTCTCTTGCCAGATTGAAGGCCAGCAGCTGAAACTGCTTCTGACAAGAACTTGCCCAATTGATTTTTGCCCAATGGTGAATGCATATACCAAATCTGCTCGTCAGGACTTCTTTTCTGCTTTATGGCCAAGTAAAACGGAGCTTCTGGTTTCTTCATTTCCTCTGGCCTGTGTTTCTCGAACGTTTTGTAGAATTTCACTGGGTATCTGGCACCACCAGTTTTGTGGCCAGTTTCCGTGCTCCCTTGCCGTTTCCGTCCGCCAAAGGAGGAGTTCTCGCTTCGAATCGGCTTGAAAAGCTGGTAAATGACAAAGAATACAAGTAGAAACAGGGTAAGTTGATTTTATTGAGAAAACGATGTTAGTTTCTATCATTTTACACAAATCCGTTGTATTCCCATACAAATCCTTATAATTCAACGGTTCTCTGATATTGAGCTTGGGCTGCCTGTGGCACTACTGGCTCTCTTGAGAAATGAATTGACTTTTGTATTATTAATTTCTTTTATTATGAATTGACTTCGCAATTTTCCAACTCGTTAACTTAAGAGTTGGCTTTTATTGAATGAAAGCTGACTAAAAGAAACTGAAAATTTGTCTTTGTATACACGCTCTCCAAAAAACCTTGAATTTCGCAAAGTTGTTGTTTTGCCGAGAACGGCAACATGTTTTAAAAAAACGTGTAAGGTCAATGTTTTGCTCATTAAACCTTTCGTATTTCGAAGTTCTCATTACCGGTTTATTCCTTGCGAGCAGGAGGGCAGGAAAAAAAAATTATCTAAGTCGTTTGACAAGATCTGGCGATGAGTTTTTAGTCGTTTTCGGTAGGTCACAGTCAATACCATCAAATTTTGGTACGAAGTTACATCCGCTGCAAGATGTAGTCACTTTCGTGGATGAGCAAATATGTCGAGGTAATTCGGTATAAGTTGTATATTTATTTATATTCTCTTGTCACGTTAATGCGAACCTAGCTCAATTATACCATCTTGCGGGCTAACTGATGAACAAAATAATGTTTTACGCGTTACTGAAAAAGGCCACAACAAGGTCGGCTGGCTGGTACAGAACTGTACTTAGCCGGGAGGGGGTGTGTGTGGTTTGTTACGCAGGAGGGACCGCACATCATCCTTCTTGCCATATGGTGAGGCAGGTAAACGAGAGCTTAAGTTTCAAGCAAATTTTAGCGAGATTTTCGAAGTGCTCTCCTTAAATGACTAGCCTCCCACGCAGTTGTTTTTAGGGGACTCGTATTACCTCCTCCCCACAAACGCCGTTTGTGGGGAGGAGGTAATACGATTCCCCTAAAAACGACTGCGTGGGAGGCTATTAAATGACAGGCCAAATTTCATTGAAATTCGACTTGTAGTTTCCTACCTTTCCATTAACATAATACAGTGATGCACGTGGACCAGCTGCTGAGAGATAAACGTACCATACATGTCCAATACACTCGACCTGAGTCCGGTTGACTTCACTCCCATGCGGATTGAGTCCGATCGCGACCGGAACCGGAAATGAGTGCAGGGCGTCGGTGGTACCGGAAGTAAGGGGTTAACAGAAGCGAGCGGCGGATTGAAAAGTTGGCAAACAGACTCCATCGGATCCGATGGAGACTGTTCGTCTTGACAAGAGTCAATCGGACTACCGGAAGTCTGTTCGCGCAGGACAGAGGAAATATCTCAAAACAAGCGCGCTACACATGAATATATCTCGTTCTTTAATCCATGAACCGAAACAAGCACGCTACACGTGAATATATCTCGTTCTTTAATCCATGAACCGAAACAAGCATGCTACACATGAATATACCTCGTTCTTTAATCCATGAATCGAAACAAGCGCGCTACACATGAATATATCACATGAAACATTAGTCGTTTTTTAATCCATACAAGCGCTACACATGTAATATTAGTCATTCTTTTCTTTAATCCATGAACCGAAACAAGCGCACTACACAGGAATATATCTCGTTCTTTAATCCATGAACCGAAACAAGCACGCTACACATGAATATATCTCGTTCTTTAATCCATGAACCGAAACAAGCATGCTACACATGAATATACCTCGTTTTTTAATCCATGAATCGAAACAAGCGCGCTACAAATGAATATATCACATGAAACATTAGTCGTTTTTTAATCCATACAAGCGCTACACATGTAATATTAGTCATTCTTTTAGCCATGAGGCGAAACAAGCGCACTACACATGAATATATCTCGTTCTTTAATCCATGAACCGAAACAAGCGTGCTACATATGAAATATACGAGGCGAATTAAGTCAACGTCACGAAATATTACACTCGACTCTATATCTCGCTCTTTAAACCATTGGAGCTGAACAATATTTTCTCAAGTCCCGCTCATTGAATTTCCGATTACCACAGAATTGCCTGAGTATCTGGCTGAGTAATAAAGTACACTGTATGCATGTATTGATCGTATATACGGCGGCGATTGTATAAAAACTGTCATCAACATAGAAGAGGGTCGTACAGGGGGGGTCTCTTGCACGGTTCACGAACAGAAAAAATAGCAAATCACGGATCACAGAAATGAAAGTTTCGTTTTCAAGCTCTTCACGGGTCACGCAAAACCTTCAGGTCACGGATTACGAAGAATAATTTAGTACATTCACGTTTCACGGGAACCAAAATCAGCTAATCACACATCACGAAAATACCCCTGTACGACCCTCATAGAACAATCGCCGCACCGCGGTAATTTTTAAGTAATAGCCACAGGGCTGTCAATCACTATCCTGCGAGCAGAGTCTCTTCCACTGATCTAGGAAGATCGAAGACACGCTGCTCGCAGGGTAGTCACCTCGCACGTTTTGAAATATCGAGAAAATGACTTCCCCGGCAAGCAATAACAAAGCGCTTTACAGAGGCGTCGCATCAAGACCGAATTCACGGTTTCAGTGAAGGGGGGGAGGGGGGGGGGGATTAAACAGTAACAGAAACCTTTCTTGTCCGAAAGTCGAGTCTACGAGAAATAGCAAATTTCTTCAATTATCCAGGAGATTACAGACATAAATCTGGAGACCAGAAGATATGCCTCTCAATCTGGAAATTACGAACATAAATGTGAAGACCGGGAGATATCGTTCAAAATCTGGAGAAACACGCTAGCGCTCTGATTAAACAAAAAGCAGTGGTTTTAATACTATTAATGATAATAACACCGAACCAGAATTGGATTACTGAAAAAAGAAAGAATCAATAAACTGAGGTAGAATCGCACTGAAAACAAAATTTTAGATGGACTCCTTTGTACTATTCTCGTTAAGTGAAATAATCGGGAAAATCGTGAAAATATTTTGGAACAACAACTACCGGTATTCCAAAGAAATAGTGGACCTGGTAGACCGCAGCACCTATTTTAATACTATTTTCCGATTTACCACTGACTTAAGCGTAGAATCGTCCAACCTTTTTTTCGGGAACTTACGATTCCGAAGTGAGTATTGGCAGATTCGTGACAACTCCTTTTAAATTTGATAGGACGTTCGATCACCAGATGTTAACAAACAATTGGTGTGGGTTTGGCTTCGTAATTGCGTACGTTGTAACACAAGTCGCGCTTATATTCACAATAATACAGAATTTTAAAGGCAACTGGCATACCACGCATTTCGCTCATGTCGAGTGAGCCAATTTTCTTTCGCGTTATCGCTTGACAAATTCAAAAAAAGGGTTATCAAAAAAAAATTTCCACAAACTGGCTCGCTTCACGTGTCATGTCACGGTCATCAATTATCACACTAGATTAGCGTCACATCTTCATCGCCGGGTTTTAAGAATAGCCGACACTTTATCAGAATATAACTATGCCCAAGAGAAAATGGAAACAAAAGAATATCATGTCCTTATTATCAATAACCCTTTATTAAATCGCATTGTTACATAAATGCCCAAACAGCTCATTAGACTTCTAGTGCCATTCTTATACCCGCCAGTAAATCTAGCAGTTAGTTGCTTTTCAATTCATTCCTTTCCGAACTTCGCGGAACACGCACCAGCCATGGCAACAAATCAACTCACACTATTAGACAAGAACTTGAAGGACTGCATAAAGAACGATCTAGACTGGACTTTTCTGCCGAAAAATATCAAAGAAGTAAGTATTCTCTTAAACGACCTTTAATTAACATAGTTTCCTTGCCAGAGTAGTATTGAATTCGCGAATGAAAAATCCATTGACATTTTCCTCATAAGAAGGGTTTGTAGCCTCCTATAAAAAATAAGCATGGTTTCATCCTGAAACAATTCTCTATTGGAAGTTGCTACAAAACATTTCCTTCCTTTCTTCTGATTTACCTTATCAATGAAATGGGGTTCGTTAACTCGAATAATCGATCTAATCGTACCGTTTCATTTCAATGATAGGCTTGCAAACTGTTCGCCAAAGGCCTGAAGCAACAGGACCCGTCGATCTTCCTTGGATTCCTGGTATTGGTGACGTTTTGTATGGGCCACGCCTGCATTAATGTTCAAAACTGGTTTTGGAAAGAACCCGTGATTCTTTGGATTGCTGCTGTTATAACAACAGGTTGGTACCCAAAGTTCTTAACACAATGTTGTCAGACTCAAACTTAAAGGCCCTAAAATGCTTCTCTTCCTTGCCCAAATTAAAGTCACATAATACAATACCCTGCCTCTTTAGTTTCACATACTAGCCAAAGGCAGAGGGAAATTGTTTGTGCAAGATATTTTCTTGTTGAAATAAGAAACTTTAATTGAAGTAATAATATACATACAAAACTTTCTGCAATCTGATTGGTGGAGAGCGTCTTAATTTATCCTGAATGTAGTGCAGAAATGTGAAATTGAGTGCAGAAAGTTGAAATTAGTGCAACAAAGGTGAAATTAAAATGATCGACAGGTATGCAAATTTGCAAATCGGCTGTCTCGAAACAAAATGGCGAACAGGTTTGAAGAGAGTAGCAGCATTTAGCATTTTTATTCGAAGTTTAAAGGAAAATGCAAAGAAACTCAACAAAGCAAAAAAAAAAAAAAAAAAACAGGCTAAAGTTTGAAGGCCTTGGACAGCACAAAAGGGCTACGACCAAAATATTGAAGACTATTAACCAGAGGCACTCGATCACCAAAATTCTCGAGGATTTCCACGCAACAGTGCGTAGAAAGACGCGAAAGACTTTAAGAGCATGACGGTCTTCGCACTGCAATTGGACTTTACCTAAAAAGGCAAAGGTTACAAACAGTCAAGTTCGAAGCAAGTTCTTGATGGTTTAAAAGCTCGGTTACTGCGACAACAAGGTAAGCTAAAGTTAAGCGACCGAACAAGTCAAGGCTTTGAAGCACAAGTCCTGGTACAAACGGTTTGGTGGCTTCTGGTTTAATATTTTGGCCTGGAGCATCATGTTGAAGATTTCCATGTCGGTTTGGACGAAAACAAACGTTGAATTCATTGAGAACCAGCCAAAAACACGCCAGCCTGGACTGTTGGCCAAGCCCCGGCTCCTAAAATCCAGTCAGTTCGAAAACATGCCGAGGACGGTGATTGACTTCAGAATTCTTTTAACATTGACTTAAAATTTTGCTTTGTCAGTTTGAAAACTTGCTCTTTTTAGAGAGATGGTATTTTAGGCATGTTTTCCGTAAGTATGAACAGGTATGTCAATCAAGCTTGTTATTTTTGAAACCAATCAAAAACATGTGGGCGGAGCATTAGCTCAATGGGTAAGAAATAAACAAAAGCTCATTTAATATTTTTGTATGTATATTATTAACAAGTAATCACATGATTTTTCTCGTGCAATTTGGAATAAATAAGCACTTGTAAAATTTTAAAAGACCACAAATTGCACTCGCCCTGCGTGCTCGTGCAATTTTGTTAGCCTTTTAAAATTTTACTCGTGCTTATTTATTCCAAATTGCACTCGGAATCATGTGATTACCTATACTAATCAAAAACATTTTATGCAATTGCACGGCGGGAGCTCGCAACAAAACGACTGGTTTCATCTCGCGAGTAATGACGGGTACCCCGGTAGCCTGACACGTCCATGCGCGGTTTTATGCGCTTTTCTAGCTTTCGAAACCACAGGTACATGTACCCCAAGCTCTATTAAAAGGCTGTGAGCTTTGAAAATCACGGCGACCATTGCGTGACAGCGTAATTATAAGGATTTGTACGGGAAAAAACGAACACGAATTCCTGCTTTAATTTAAAAATACGACCCGGGGGAGGGCGGGCATACACGGGCATTTGATTCCAGTTCCCAGCCCGTGGGTAGGGATTTTGATTTTATTTTACATCACAGAGCCCCCCAGGGTCAGGCGATTTGACATTTACTGGTTACCAGTCTCCAATCTGTTTTAAGAAAGTGCTGATCGCTTGATAGAAGTTTTACCGCGTGGTAATCTATTTATACGCAGCTTTTGTGATAAAAATGGTACATTGTAGAATTTCCGTTTACGTTCATCTTGTTGTTGTTTTATTTGTCTTCTGCGATGGAAAGTTTTTAGCGCCCTTTCAAGGTCATTTTTGTACAGGAGATATAAGAACTGTGTTTAGGAGGTATCACGTGAACATGTCTCACGAAATGTATATTGAATTTCTCTACAAAGGATTACATTTGTCAACTTCCTTACATGTTATAATTCAGTGAAAGTTATAGCATACATCTAAAGTGAACATTTCATAGTTATTCTCTTTGGAGAGTTCAAATATTCAGATTGCTGGCTTTGTTAATATGTTTATCACACAAAGGTCAAAGTTAACTTGTACATGTATTTCTAGAGTAAGCATTTCCTACTTTCTATTAAAATCAAAGCAGATCATTATATTTCAAGCTCATGTTTGTACAGGAGATATGACAGTAATAAAATGAGCATTAAACAAGAGGGCCTTAGTCTGCTCAAATACACTCATTACTACTGTATTTAAGTAGTCCCCAAACCCAGGGATGAGGGGGAGTTGTACGACACAGTAGGGGCTATTGACACGAAAAAAAAATGAAAATGTCAAATGCCCGTGGGTATGCCCGCCCTCCCCCGGGTCGGGGAAAACATTGATAGGTGCATAAATATTTCGCTACGATTGTCCGAGGTTACATTTTTCACATGCCCAAATTAACCTATTTTTCTCCCTACCCCTTTCGACGCCTGCTACGCACGCTATACAAAAAAACCGTACGCATTCAAAGTAATGAAAATTCGATAGGGAGGAATTAACAAAATTCCCACTTTCGTATTTCATATTGAATTTTCAATAAAATAATCCTGAAACCCTAGGATGACCAACAAGTACAAATTTCAAAGCGCCAATAAGATACAATTCTAGAGTTCAAATAGTACTCTGGGGAGCCTAAAAAGAGTTTTCAATGCATTTAAAGGAAACCGCCGTTACGTATCGCCTGTTCAACCATACAAAGCTAACTTTAACCATAACAATAACTTCATAATAAAATCTGCCTCCTGCTATTTGGAAACATAAGAATTCTTTACCTTTAAGAACAAACAGTAACTTATAAATCCATGCATCCTAAAGTGACCGCTTTCGAAACAACCTTATACGCCACATATATATTCAAATGCCGGACGCCATTTTGTTTTGGAACACAACAAGCTCTCTTGATATTAGGGTCCAGGCCCACGAAAGTGAGCGCACGCTTTCATTCCATTCGCGTTCGACTTCGCGTTTGTGTCGCGACTAATGCCAACCTCAGTTAAAAAAATGCGTATCTAGTGCCGCTTATTAACTCCGTTCCAGTTTGCAGTCTCTCGTGACCTATATATTATTACACTCCCACGAACTGAAGAAGTCCGGTTGACTCTCTTCACGGCAACCCGTCTCCATCAATGTCCCACAAACTGACATGCGGCAGTCCGATAGATTCTTGCTACGGCTACCCGTCTAGATCGGATCCGATGGAGCACGTTTGCTGACATTTTCCACCCTCCTCAACTATAGTATGCCGTATATTTTCTAAGTCTCTCGCGAACTGACAGGTGGCAGTCCGATGGACTCTTGCCACGGCAACCCGTCTCCATCGGATCCGATGGAGTCCGTTTGCCGACATTTTCCACCCCCCTCTTCAACTATAATTTATGGCTATTTACTAAGTCTCTCGCGAACTGACAGGCGGCAGTCCGATGGACTCTTGCCACGGCAACCCGTCTCCATCGGATCCGATGGAGTCCGTTTGCCGACATTTACCACCCCCTCCTCAACTATAGTTTGCTCTATGTTGACTAAGTCTCCCGCGAACTGACAGGCGGCAGTCCGATGGACTCGTTCCACGGCAACCCGTCTCCATCGGATCCGATGGAGTCCGTTTGCCGACATTTTCCACCCCCTCCTCAACTATAGTTTGCTCTATGTTGACTAAGTCTCCCGCGAACTGACAGGCGGCAGTCCGATGGACTCGTTCCACGGCAACCCGTCTCCATCGGATCCGATGGAGTCCGCTTGCCGACATTTTCCACCCCCTCCTCAACTATAGTTTGTTGTATATTTACTAAGTCTCCCGCGAACTGACAGGCGGCAGTCCGATGGACTCTTGCCACGGCAACCCGTCTCCATTGGATCCGATGGAGTCCGTTTGCGACATTTTCCACCCCCCTCTTCAACTATAGTTTGTTGTATATTTACTAAGTCTCCCGCGAACTGACAGGCGGCAGTCCGATGGACTCTTGCCACGGCAACCCGTCTCCATCGGATCCGATGGAGTCCGTTTGCCGACATTTTCCACCCCCCTCTTCAACTACACTTCGCGGTTATTTACTAAGTCTCTCGCGAACTGACAGGCGGTAGTCCGATGGACTCTTGCCACGGCAATCCGTCTCCATCGGATCCGATGGAGTCCGTTTGCCGACATTTTCCACCCACTATCAACTATAGTTTGCTGTATATTGACTAAGTCTCTCGCGAACTGACTTCCGGTGAGTCGGGTTGTCCATGGACCTCGTCCATCGGACTCAGTTTAAGTGTATTGGACAACCCTCAAACGTACAGCTCAAAACAGCGTTTGGAAGCACCGAAGAGCATTGAAAACACAGCAAAACCACCGGGTAGTCTTTTTCAGACTTAAGTATATTTTTGTGGGTTTTTTTAAGGAAAATTGTTGTCTAAATTTCGATTTAATTTTAACTCCATACAAACTCTTAAATCACGCTTCCATGGTAACCTGTGTCACATACGCTTTGGTGACCTGTGATATAATATGAATATGAAAAGCTGGAAGAATTTCGGTCAATATTTCAGATATTTGTTCCGAAGGACGATTACTACCGGGATAAACACCATTGTGCGTATTAATACACTTTGTCTCCTTTCTAAAGTTAGAATTAAATGTCAATGAAAGCAAGACTAGTTTGCTTTTTTCTCCAGAAAGAAGAACCTTGCTAGTCAAGCAAAGAAGATAAACACTATTTGCATAATCAAATTCTATTTTCCACGAAAAAAAAAAGTTTTGGGGTCTTTGTGTGATTGACGAACCAAACCAAATATGGTAGTGTGTGTGACCGTTCACCTGCACGTCGTTAATGCAACTTATTCTGTAAAGATACGAAGTCATCAGCCTTAAAAATGGCGGATTTTGACCTGTTAAGCGCTGGGATGTCGGCTGTCCTCGGTACAAACGTCCAAGCGAGGGGGATCCTAGAGTTACAAAGGGATTTGTCGGCACTTCTTATACGTGCAGACGATTTCTTCCATCAAACATACCCGATTATGACACCTGCCGTCGAAGCAGTTCCCCTTGAAATTGGTGAAATGTTCGATTTGATGGTAACTCACTTACAAAGAGAGAAGAAAGCTATTCGGGTGTCAGGCAGAAGCACTATTGCCGAAGCCAAAGCTGTAATCGCAAGAAATGAAGGCCGACCGGTGGATAAGATTAAACTGACATATGAGGGTAAACAACTTGAAGAAGGTCGGAGCTTGAACGACTACGGAATCACATCTGCTGCAACTATATCATGGGTGCCTTGTTTACCGGAGGGAGGCCCTTCCTTGTCGTACTTCTTTGATCCAAATGAATTCGACTTCAATTACGATTTCGACTTCAGTCAAATGAAGGATGATGGCAAGACATACATGAGAGGAGGCTTCGAATACAAGCGACCATATGGATGGAAACGATTTGGGCTTAGAGTGAAAGGGAAGTACGAGGATGACATCTGGCTTGGCCCCAATGGGATACGCACAGAAGAAGCTCCTGGAGAATGGCCTGTTTCGTATCATGGTACGAACGTATCCAACGCAAGGAAGATTTTGGAAACAGGTTTTAAGCCTGGGCCAGGAGCCATGTTTGGCAAAGGTATCTACACAAGCCCCAGCATTGAAATGGTTGGAAAGTGTTACGCACAAGAATTCACTCACAATGGGAAGACTTACAAGCTCGTTCTACAGAATCGTGTCAATCCGGGTCACTTAAAAGTCATCCCTGCTTCGGAGACTTCAGCAGGAGCTGATTATTGGTTATTCCCGGAACGAGATGAAACCGCAGGGAAAGTTGATGTGCGCCCATACGGCGTTCTCATCCGTGAAGAAGGTCATGTTCAGGAACAAGATAAAACAGAGAAAGTTAATGCGACCAATGTTCAGGAGCAAGGAGGCTGGTGCTCTGTACAGTAACAAGCGAGCTATGATCTGACAGTTTACTTTTTTATCTCTGTAGATGAAGACTGTTATATCTGGGGCGACTTAGGTCGACTACCCAGTTCTGTTTTTAGTAGGAATTATTTTTTGGTTAGCTGTATTAATTTCTAAGAAGGTAATCACTATTTGCATAATATAATTTTGATTTCCACGAAAAAAAACAGGAAGTTTTTGGATCTTAGTGTGATTGAAGTTGCATTTCTCTGTATTTATTCATCTAATGTATTGATAAATTTAATGTACACTTAAAAATAAAAAAAATAAATAAATAGATAATAAAGATTGAAGAACAAAACCAAATATGACAGTGTGTGTGGCCTACAGTTCTCCGTTGTTACTGCAGCTAATTCAAGTTCAATATTTGCTTCACCACTTCAGAAACAAGAAAGTTGGTGCTCCCTGATACAGTAAAAAGTGAGCTATGATCAGACAGTTTACTTTTTTATCTCCATAGAGTAAGACTGTTATATCTGGGGCGACTCAGTTCGACTACCCAGTTCTGTTTTTAGCAGGAATTTATTGGTTAGCTGTATTAATTTCTAAGAAAGTTAACACTATTTGCATAATCCAATTCTATTTTCCACGAAAAAAAAAAAAAAAACAGGTAGTTTTGGTCTCTTTGTGTGATTGACGAACCAAACCAAATATGGTAGTGTGTGTGTGCGTACAGGTGTATGTGTAAAGATACACAGTCATCAGCCTTAAAAAATGGCGGATTTAGACCTGTTAAGCGCTGGGATGTCGGCTGTCCTCGGAACAAAAGTCCAAGCGAGAAGGAGCCAAGAGTTTCAAAGGGTTTTGTCGACTCTTTTTATACGCGCAGACGATTTCTTCCATGAAACATACCCGATTATGACACCTGCCGTCGAAGCAGTTCCCCTTGAGATTGGTGAAATGTTCGATTTGATGGTAACTCACTTACAAAGAGAGAAGAAAGCTATTCGGGTGTCAGGCAGGAGCACTATTGCCGAAGCCAAAGCTGTAATCGCAAAAAACGAAGGCCGACCGGTGGATAAGATTAAACTGACATACGAGGGTAAACAACTTGAAGAAGGTCGGAGCTTGAACGACTACGGAATTACATCTGCTGCAACTATATCATGGGTGCCTTGTTTGCCAGAAGGAGGCCCTTCCTTGTCGTACTTCTTTGATCCAGATGAATTCGACTTCAAATATGATTTCGACTTCAGTCAAATGAAGGATGATAGCAAGACATACATGAGAGGAGGCTTCGAATACAAGCGACCATACGGATGGAAACGATTTGGGCTTAAAGTTAAAGGGAAGTACGAGGATGACATCTGGCTTGGCCCCGATGGGATACGCACAGAAGAAGCTCCTGGAGAATGGCCTGTTTCGTATCATGGTACGAATGTATCCAACGCAAGGAAGATTTTGGAAACAGGTTTTAAGCCTGGGCCAGGAGCCATGTTTGGCAAAGGTATCTACACAAGCCCGAGCATTGAAATGGTTGGAAAGTGCTACGCACAAGAATTCACTCACAATGGGAAGACTTACAAGCTCGTTCAACAAAACCGTGTCAATCCGGATCACTTAAAAGTCATCCCTGCTTCGGAGACTTCAGCAGGAGCTGATTATTGGTTATTCCCGGAACGAGAAGAAACGGCAGGGAAAGTTGATGTGCGCCCATACGGCGTTCTTATCCGTGAAGAAGCCATGTTCAAGAACAAGATAAAGCTGAGAAAGTTAATGCGACCAATGTTCAGGGACAAGGAGGCTGGTGCTCTGTACAGTAACAAGCCAGCCATGATCTGACAGTTTACTTTTTTATCTCTGTAGATAAAGACTGTTATATCTTGGGCGACTCAAGTCGACTACCCAGTTCTGTTTTTAGTAGGAATTTACTGGTTAGCTGTATTAATTTCTAAGAAGGTAAACACTATTTGCATAATCCAATATTGTTTTTCACGAAAAAAAAAAAAAAAAAAACCAGGACGTTTTTGGATCTTAGTGTGATTGAAGTTGCATTTCTCTGTATTTATACATCTAATGTATTGATAAATTTAATGTACTTTTAGTGATAAAAAAATAAATATATAATAAAGATTGAAGAAAAAAACTAAATATGCCGGACAGTGTGCGTGGCGTACAGTTCTCCGTTGTTACTGCAGCTAATTCAAGTTCAAGTTTATTTGCTTCACCACTTCAGAAACAAGAAAGTTGGTGTTACAGTATCATACAGTAAAAAGAGAGCTATGATCAGACAGTTTACTTTTTTATCTCCATAGAGTAAGACTGTTATATCTGGGGCGACTCAGTTCGACTACCCAGTTCTGTTTTTAGCAGGAATTTATTGGTTAGCTGTATTAATTTCTAAGAAAGTTAACACTATTTGCATAATTCAATTCTATTTTCCACGAAAAAAAAAAAAAAAAGGTAGTTTTGGTCTCTTTGTGTGATCGACGAACCAAACCAAATATGGTAGTGTGTGTGTGTGCGTACAGGTGTATGTGTAAAGATACACAGTCATCAGCCTTAAAAAATGGCGGATTTAGACCTGTTAAGCGCTGGGATGTCGGCCGTCCTCGGAACAAAAGTCCAAGCGAGAAGGAGCCAAGAGTTTCAAAGGGATTTGTCGACTCTTTCTATACGTGCAGACGATTTTTTCTATCAAGAATACCCGATCATGACACCTGCCGTCGAAGCCGTTTCCCTTGAGATTGGTGAAATGTTCGATTTGATTGTAACTCATATATTTACAAAACGAGAAGAAAGCTATTCGGGTGTCAGGCAGGAACACTATTGCCGAAGCCAAAGCTGCAATCGCAAAAAGCGAAGGCCGACCGGTGGATAAGATTAAACTGACATATGAGGGTAAACAACTTGAAAAAAGTCGGAGCTTGAACGACTACGGAATTAAATTTGCTGCAACTATATCTTGGGCGCCTTGTTTACCGGAGGGAGGCCCTTCCTTGTCGTACTTCTTTGATCCAGATGAATTCGACTTCAATTACGATTTCGACTTCAGTCAAATTAAGAATGATGGCAAGACATACATGAGAGGAGGCTTCAAATACAAACGACCATATGGATGGAAACGATTTGGGCTTAAAGTTAAAGGGAAGTACGAGAATGACATCTGGCTCGGTTCCGATAGGATACGCACAGAAGAAGCTCCTGAAGAATGGCCTGTTTCGTACGTATCATGGCACGAATGTCTCAAACGCAAGAAAGATTGTGGAAACGGGTTTTAAGCCTGAGCCAAGAGCCAAGTATGACAAAGGTTTCTACACCAGCCCCAGTCTTGAAATGGTTGAAAGATTGTACGCACAGGAGTTCACTCACAAGGGAAGACTTACAAGATCCTTCTACAGAATCCAGCGTGTCAATCCGGATCGCTTAAAAGTCATCCGTGCCTGGGAGACTTTAGCAGGAGCTGATTATTGGTTATTTCCAGAACGAGATATACCAAGGAAAGTTGATGTGCGCCCATGTGGTGTTCTTATCCGTGAAACAGGGCATGTTCAGGAACAAGATGAATCAGAGGAAGAGCCTATCCGTGAAAAAGGGAATGTTCAAGAACAAAGACTGTAGCAAGCGAGCTATGATTAGTCTGTTTACTTTTTTTTTCTCTGTAGATGAAGACTGTTATATCTGGGGCGACTCAGTTCGACTACCCAGGTCTGTTTTTAGCTGGAATTTATTGATTATACGAACAAGAAGTGATTTTGAAAAGCATTTAACTATAAAAAATTGCAAAAAAATATTTCTTAAAATCATTTTAAGATTAAGAAACTTGGATAAAAACGACGAGGTTTCGACGTTGGCTAAACGTCATTATCAAGTCAAATATCTTCGATAGTAGCAGTCTATAAATACTAAAAGCAACAATGGCTAATTAAAAGCTGTAACGTGAGAAAAAAAAATTAAAAATATGAAACAAAAAGTTTCGCACGTATGAAGTCCGTCTGGATGTTTAAAATGGGCTTGAGCTTCTTGATGAAAAGCATTTCAAAAACTAAACAATCGAATTTGCCCTGGAACTAATGCTTTTCATCAAGAAGCTCAAGCCCATTTTAAACATCCAGACGGACTCCATACGTGCGAAACTTTTTGTTTCATATTTTTAATTTTTTTTCTCACGTTACAGCTTTTAATTAGCCATTGTTGTTTTTAGTATTTATAGACTGCTATTATCGAAGGTATTTGACTTGATAATGACGTTTAGCCAACGTCGAAACGTTGTCGTTTTTAGCCAAGTTTTTTAATCTTAAAATGATCTTAAGAAATATTTTTTTGCAATTTTTTATAGTTAAATTTATTGGTCAGCTGTATTAATTTCTAAGAAGGTAAACACTATTTGCATAATCTAATTATGTTTTCCACGAAAAAGAAGCAGGAAGTTTTGGGCTCTTTGTGTGATTGACGAACCAAAAATGGTGTGGTAGTGTGTGTGTTCGTACAGTTGTATATGTAAAGAAACACAGTTATTAGTCTTAAAAATGTAGAATTTAGACCTGTTAAGCGCTGGGATGTCGCCGTCCTCGGTACAAAAGTCGAAGTAGAATGAGTCGAGAGTTTCGAAGGGATTTGTTGACTTTTGATATATGCGCAGGTGATTTTTTCTATCAAACATACCTGATTATGACACCTGCCGTCAAAACAATTTCCCTAGAGATTGGTGAAATGTTCGATTTGATAGTAACTCATTTACAAAACGAGAGGAAAGCTATTAAGTTAACCATTTAAATTATTGTCTTACTTATGATCTAAGCAAAGTGTACACTTAGTTATCAGGCAAGCTTACTTTAAATCTAACAAAAATGGAGTTTATGCTAATTGCATCTAGGGAGAAGTTAACGAATATTTCAGAGAGACCCTCTCTAACTATAAATGACATGGCTGTGGAACAGGTAGCATCAGCCGAATCTCTGGGGTCTACATCGACCAAACTTTAAATTGGGAATGTCATATTGAAAATATCTCTAAAAAGATTGCTTCCGCCATTGTTAAGCGCATAAGACATCTAATGCCATTTAATATTTTAATCAATGTTTATCATAGCCTTGTTCAACCTCACTTTGATTATTGTAATGAGGTGTGGGAAAATTGTAACAAATGCCTTTCTGATAAGCTTCAAAAGCTTCAAAATCTCGCAGCCAGCATTTCGATGTCCGCTGAATATGTTAGTAACTTGGATGATTTGTTCCGTGCCCTAGGGTATCGAAAACTCTGTCATCAAAGATTGGATAAGAAATAAATCATTAATGTATAAAACTTTAAATGGGATGACACCAGAATATTTAAGATCAAGCTTTGTTTTTCGGGATAATTTGAATCCTTATTATTGAAGGAATACTGAAAACACGCTAATTGTTCCACAACCGCGCACTGATTATTAAAAGAAAAGTTTCTCATACAGTGGAGCTCAGTTGTGGAGCAGTTTGCCAATAGAATTACGGAAAGCAACTTCCTTGAATGATTTTAAGACTAAATTGAGACGCCACAGTTATAAGTAAGATTTTTAAACACGGCCTCCAAGAAAAGCAGCATTTAGCGTTTAACTTTGTTTTATTATTTTTAACTTTTTATAATCCTAGTTAGGTAGATAGCTAGTTAGTTGATAATGATAATCTAAGTAGCCGATGGAAAAACCGTGTATAAATAAAGTTATCCTATCCTATCCTATCCTATCCTTTTCTTTTTTGAGAGGGGAGGGGGGATTTGGCCATTTGAGATATTTGGCCACAAAATCACCATATTTGATACAGTCGAACCTCCCGAAAGCGACCACCCATAATGTCAAGGATATGTGGTCGCTTATTTTTTTGGGGGAATTTTTGTAAAAAAGCAGAAGGGGTGGGGGGGGGGGGGGAGGGTAGTCTAGCTACCCTCTGAAAATTCCAAATATCAAACCACTTTGGCTTTTGAGGTTATTAGGTGAGTCCTTCAATCTGGTTAAGTTTCATTGCAATCAGTGAGATGGCATGTATCACCACTGCTTGGTCCTCTCATGGACACGCTCTTAATACCCTTTGTCTTAAAAAGCTTTCTTAAGTTATAGTTAAATGCAAAAGTGCAAACTATTTATTTTCCTCCTGAAAGATCAATCTGACTAGACAACGTAAGAAGGTCAACATAATTTTTTTGACCTTTCCATAATCCGAATTCCATCGTCCACGAAAAACAGGAAGACTTTGGATCTTTGCGTGATTGACGAACCAAACCAAACCCGTACGTTACAGAAATTTATTCTGTGAAGAGACACAGTTATCAGCCTTAAAAATGACGGATTTAAACCTGTTAAGCGCTGGAATGTCAGCCGTCCTCGGTACAAAAGTCAAACCGAGAATGAGTCGAAAGTTTCGAAGGGATTGGTCGAGTTTTGATATATCTGCAGACGATTTTTTCTACCAAACATACCCGATAATGACACCCGCCGCCGACGCAGTTGCCCTTGACGAGATTGATGAAATGTTTGATTTGATGGTAACTCATCTACACGACGAGACAAAAGCTATTCGGGTGTCAGGCAGGAGCACTATTGCCGAAGCCAAAGCTACAATCGCAAATTACGAAGGCCAACCGGTGGATCAATTTAAACTGACATATGAGGGTAAACAACTTGAAGATTGTCGGAGCTTGAACGACTGCGGAATAACACCTACTGCAACTATATCATGGGTACCTTGTTTGCCAGGGGGAGGCCCTTCCTTGGAGTATTTCTTCGATCCAAATGAATTCGACTTCAATTACGATTTCGACTTCAGTCAAATGAATGATGATGGCAAGACATACATGAGAGGAGGCTTCGAATACAAACGACCATATGGATGGAAACGATTTGGGCTTAAAGTTAAAGGGAAGTACGAGGATGACATCTGGCTTGGCCCCGATGGGATACGCACAGAAGAAGCTCCTGGAGAATGGCCTGTTTCGTATCATGGTACGCATGTCTCCAACGCAAGAAAGATTGTGGAAACGGGTTTTAAGCCTGGACCAAGGATTGCGTTTGGCAAAGGTATCTACACAAGCCCCAGTATTGAAATGGTTGAACAGCGGTACGCACAAAAATTCATTCACGATGGGAAGACTTACAAGCTTGTTCTACAGAATCGTGTCAATCCGGATCACTTACAAGTCATCCCTGCTTCAAAGACTTTAGCAGGAGCTGATTATTGGTTATTCCCGGAAAGAGATGAACCATGGAAAGTTGATGTGCGCCCATACGGTGTTCTTATCCGTGAAGAAGGAAGTTGGTGCTTTATACTGTAACAAGCGAGCTATTATCAGACCTTTTACTTTTTCATCTTAGCAGGTGAAGATTGTCGTACCTGGGGCGACTCAGTTCGACTAGTTCTGTTTATTAGTCAGCTGTATTCATTTTTAACGTCGCGAAACCGCAACTTCGGTTCAAAGTTGCCCGATTGTTAACGAGTGAAATCTCTGTAGGCTATCAGTTGTCTTGACCATTTAAACATCCGCCAAAAAATCCGAAGTTGTTTACACATTTGAAGCAGCTAACAGATAGTACTGCACTTTTGAGGTACCAGACAAAAAAGAAGCAACCCCACCAAAAGGTACATTTTTTTTTTCTGAAAAGGGGATAAATCCGAACGAAGTCAAGAACAATTATTTTGGGTTTCCAACTGATGTAAATATGCCGTCTGGTAAGTAATTTGTAGCCAGTATAGCAGCCAAAATGTCTGTACAACGCTATATATAGTAGGTCCGCTCTCGAACGATTTCTTCGTGAAACGAAATATCTCGGCGCCTTGGCCAACGAGCTTTACTTTTCGGTTTAAAACTAAGGGGGTGGTGGCAAAAGTGGGGGAAGTGGCCCACAGAACCCTTTCCCTTGATAACAATAGGACCTTCAGGTTTGACTTCGAGTACAAGATTGACTATGAGTACGACTTTTCAAATCTAGTTGGCTCGGCTTAGATAACCGCTTGTCACACCAATCTTGTTTCTAGAGTCTTCTTATCTGCTGGTGAACAACGGTAAGGTTCTGGGGATGTGACTGATTTGAAATTTGAAAGTCATACTCGTACTCAATCTCGTTCTCGTACTCTGATCTGAAGGACGCTAATAATGGGTCTACCACTGCAGTAAATTGTTCACAGTATTGGATGTGCTATATATACCCGTATAGATAGACCAAACAAGTTCACTTTAATTTATAACACAGAAGAACACTACGGTCGTGATCAAGGCTTATCAGTAGGGAGCTCTAGGAACGACGACGGCGACGGCAGCGAAAACACGTCATTACTAAAATGAGTTCGCCTTTTTTTTCAAACGTTATCGCAGCTATTCTAACGCGTTTTAAATGTAAAATGTAGGTGAAATTTCCTGGAGTTGAATTCTTGGAGACCGCACCCAAGTTTAGAAAGCCGGAGAAAGAAAATTCGTGGTCGTGTGCTTACATCCTGCATGAAACGTCCCATCAGGAAATTTCACTTTCTAGTCGTGCAGTGACGGCAAAGCAATGTACCAAAAAGTGTAATGCACGTACAGAGTTGTTGTTTTGGTTATTAAGCCTATCGCTTTTTTGCCAGACGTTGTGGTTGCCGTCGCCATCGTCGTTGCTTAAGCTTCCTATTACTATTCTATATGGTTTGGGTAAAAAGGCTAACATAGGAGTGGAATTGTCAAACACTCTTTTGAACTTGAATTGAACGATAAAACGAAAAGCAATAACTTACAGTACCTAGCTCCGCTAATCTTCGCACCAAATTATTTGCGACACTTTAACATTGAAAGAATGAAAATCCTGCCAACAGCAAACAAATTCTAGACCAATAGAATACTCTTGTTGTTAGTGACAGAAATAAAAATTAGCCAACCAATGAAGATTTTAGAAGAAACTCGCGGGCTAAGGGTATCCGACGTTCGCCTATTAACTAAACAATAAAGTCTGAAACTTTGAGAAACAGGCGTTGGGCTTAAGTGACTCATCTATAACTTGAGTTGCAAACCTTGCTTCAGCTGTCTAATACAAGAGAATGTATTTCTGTCATTGTTATTTCGCCAATTGAATTTAGAGCTTGACATGTTATTTGCAAGTGCTTGATCGAAAACTGCTATTAAATTGAGCTATTAAAGACTGGATCATTGTATAATCCAATTCCAGAGTTTTGAATGGCTTAGTGGCCATGGTATATTTAACAATTATTCCACGAGCATTATTATTATTTTCGTGCATGGTATGATGGCTCATATACCATGGCCGCTAAGCCAATCAAAACCATGGAATAACATTATACATTGATACAGTTTTTAATAAAAGCCGTCATACCATACCCGCGAAACAGCGACCATTAAATTGTCGTCTGGTTGTTCTTGCAAGGCGAAAACAACATGATCTACAATATTTCTTGATCGTTTTTAATAAAACAATTATTCCACTCGCGCTTGCGGGATTTGCAATTAGTTAACCTCATATCCAACGTGCACTCGTGGGATAATTGTTAATTATTACATCTTGAACATTGGTCAATTTTATTAAGAGGATTGTCAATATGGGTGCGCCAATCCCCATATATGTTTGAGTACTAACCAAACCACAGGCAGCCCAAGCTTGAGATAATACCAAGCCTAGCAGCATGTGGAGGTGTCGTGTTACAATGGTTTGGATTATTAAGATTGTATGGAAATGGAGACTGGGTCTGTGTTTTAAAAACGTAGTGATTATGATGTTTTCTCAATAAAGTCAACTTACCCGGTTGCAATGTTGTATTCCTCTTTTGAGCTTTCACTGTGTCTCTCGCGTTTCACTTAGCAGTTGTAACAAAATACGTCACGTTTCTTACATATTTGCCTTTCTTGTGCTTGGGCTGCCTGTGACCAAATCTGTTAATCTAAAAAAATGTTTGCCAAAATCCAAAACAGCCATACATTTATGAAATGCATTGGTAAATAAAAAAAAGAAAAAAAAACACTAACAACAACATAAAAATTATAAAAATAAAAATGAACCCTATTCATTAGCCACAAAATAAATTTTGAACTATAAACAATTTATTGTCGATAATTTTTTGAACCATGAATTTTATAATGAACTGGTTTACTTTAACTGGACACAATAGACCCTTATCACTCAGCAGCCATGTTGAGTCTCGGGGGAATAAAAGCTTTGTTTTTGCCCAGCAAGCCTCGATCTGATGCGAATTCAGTGCGAGGCTAGCCGTGTAAAGACAATGCTTTTTAATGTGGCTAAATGTAATTTAGGCAAAGTTAACCTTGAAGCAATGCTGGCCAGCGGTTTTTGTCCCCAGGTGGTGCGGGGGGGCCTTGGCCTTTCGCAGGGGCACCTCGTGACCCATACACGCAATCGCTTGCTTGCAGCCTTTCGCAAAGAGTCATTCGCTCAGTAGTTTCGCTAGTTTGCACTTGCTCGCTTTTGTTGCAGTATTTTCTACAGCTTTTTTCGCTCTGTCTTCGCCAGCCTTTTCACCGCTCGTTAACAACTCAACATGGCCGTGGAGTAATAAGGGTCTATGCAAGGTGGCTCTTAAACTAAACAATTTTTTAACATTTATGCATTTTGAATGTTTTGATGCTGCCAGCCAGTAGTGCAAAAGATGGGCACTTAAGTTATGTTCCACAGCAATATTGAATTTTATTTCAGTGTGGCAGATCTTTAGTAACAAATAAACAATGAAATAATGTTAATTAACTTTTCAATCTTCAATATTCTTAGCATAGGTTTGTATGGAAAATAAACAGTGGCAACAGTAGGCAATGTATCAGGTCTTCCTTTGGGGACTTTGGGGAAAGGGAGGCAGAGTTCAGGCAAAAAAAGGCAGTTAAAATGGAGCAAATGTAACCTCTTCCTTCATTCCCTTTGACTTTTTGTTTTCTCCCTCTTGGAACCACCCCCCCCCCCCCCCTCCCATAGCCCCCAAACACACACACATACACCAAACCACATACACTAAACCCCCATCTCCACCCCTATCCCCAGTAGCTGCATCACATCACTTAAGGACACCTTCACGATGCAAGAAGGGGATGAAAGTTCAGACTAAAGTCAGAGAAAATAAACATATTACAGGCTGAGAATGATGTATTATTCAAGTAAGTGACACAGGCATGCTCGAAAAAAATCTGAGTGCTCCTATCAAGAGTCGAACCTAAGACCTTCTGATCACTAGCTTGGATGCTCTACCACTGAGCTACAGGAGACTCATGGAAGCCAAGGCCATTAAACAAGGCTCATGGGACAAACATCCTGCATACTGCTAGGATTTGAATGTCAATGTGGCGTAATTGCACAATGGAATAAATGTGATGGAATATTTCTGAGCTAGTAATCGGAAGGTCTTAGGTTCGACTCCTGATAGGAGCACTCGGATCTTTTTTTTTTAGGGGAGGCTTGTGTCACTTACTTGAATAATACATCATTCTCATTTATTTGCCAGGCTTGAAATATCCCGTCCCATTCATTCCAATCAGGCTGTACAAACATTGGAACAACATCTAAACCTACTCATTAACAAATCTCACCTTTTATAGTTTGTTAACCCAAATAACCCTTAGTACAAACCATACATCAAAATGGCTGACATTTCAATTTTCTTTTGTTTGCATTCCAATTAGGCCTTCTTGCGTAGTTGCAAAGTAAAACATTCTTTTTGATTTTTGAGCTTGAGAATGAGATAAGGGCTAATTTAAATACCAACAAAAGAATGTTAAATAAATAAAATGGTAGCCATTTTAGAAAAAGGTCTTTAAGGTCTTTGGTTCTTTCTACAGTACATCCAATGCAATAAACAATGAAATAATAATGATTTATTTAAAGCTAATGAACTTTTCAATCTTCAATATTATTAGCAAAGTATAGTATGCAAATTAATTCTCCCCACTGTTATCCATACATTTCAAATCAAATTAGTTGGGAGAATTTGTTTGAATATCAAGTTATTTCATCTTTAGAGGCCACTTTCTTCATTCTTTTGATCTATCTGTTTGAGGAAGTAATGATAGTGACTAGGCTGAAATTAGATGCTTGTCACTATTGGGAAATACCTGTACATGTAACAGGGTTACCAGTAATCTACCCTTCCATGATTGGTTGGATGCAGCTTAAGGATGGTGCCGACTAATACCAAAGTATTTTTGCGCGGCTTATGACTATGCGGGAAAAGCAGATCTTAGCAAGGGCTAGTGGAATCCAAAAAGAAAATTTGGGGTACACATGCATTTTCTAGAGATAATTAAGAAACAGTAATTATTCTAAAAAGCGCTAATTAAAAATACAAAGCAATGTATAGCATTTTTTGATCAAATTGAAGCTTCATTGTCTCTGAAAAATGCATGGTTCCCCCCAAAAGAGCACTTCCTAAGTTCTACTTTCTCCTCATGGTTTTAAACCATGCAAAAATATCCCTGCATTAGAAGGCACCACCCATAGGAAACCTGAGTATCTTGAGATGCGCAGAATGTATGCGCAGTAACAAAAGTAAGCACCGTCCTTAAATGACTGAAATTGTGGCCTTAAACCTGGAGTGGTTAAAGTCAGAACTAAGTTAGTCTTGTACTGGTACCTTGATTTTGTTTTTTTTTACATATATATGAAACAGGTTCCTCTCGGTTACAACAGTGCCAGCAATTCTTTAAGATCCGTTTCTTTCTTTTTCTTCGGTGGCTTTGCAGTCCACCCAATCCTTTTAACAATCAACTTTTCTCCTCCCAAAGTATGCCTAGAGTGTGCCAGGACACGATCAACTTCATCCACATGACTGAACATGACAATATAGCTTTGTATGTGGTCTTCACTTGTCCATTTTGTCAACAAGGTGGCATTGCCAAACGCTTTGAAATAATTCCTGACAAGGTCCTCTGAAACTGCAGCTGGAATCCTATCCACAAAGATTTTAAGATCCCGATCTTTGTTTATCTGATTGGATCTTGCTCGCTTCACAACAACTTCCTGATTGTTCAGTATATGTTTGCCATTCCTTTCTGCTACCTTCTCGACAGTTTTATCATCAGAGAAACTGAGAAATGCGATTTCCCTTCTGTTGCCTTTCTTTTGGTAAAATGTCAAGTCAATATAGGCCAGTTCTCCAAATTTACTGAAGTAATCTCTTAAACCTTCTACAGTCATGTTGTCTGGTATCACTTCAATAATAGCCTTGCCTTTAATATAGTTTTTGTGCTTAGCATAATATTTCTTCACTTCCACAGTATGTGGTCCAATCTGTTGAGATGGTAATGCCAAAGCCTTTAGCACTACACTTTGATTTGTGAATTGTACAAAGCAATAACTTTCTCTGTCAACAAGGGGATTCTTAGAAACAAACTGGACCATGTCAACACTCCCAAATTGAGAGAAATGCTCTTTGAGCTCCGACTCATCCAACTCCAATGGCAAGTTAGAGACGTAAATCTTTCTTGAATCGAAGGCCTTACACCTCTCCAAATGTATGTTCCTAGAGTCGATTACGTGTTTTTGATTAGGATCAAAAATCTTTTCCAAACTTGACACATCTTTGAATTGCACAAATGCACACGACCTCAAATCGTACTTTTTCGTAGAAACTTTCAAATACACTTCTTCAAGAGCCCCAAACTGGCAGAAGTAATCTTCAACTGATTTTTGCGTTGTTGAAGGGCAAAGCTTGCCAACAAATATCGTTCTGGCGTGCGGATGAACGAAGGCTAAAGGGTCCTCTTCAGCAAAAACTATGTTGCTTTGGAACAACGCTCTCGTAAAATTTGGTTTGAAAACTGATCCACAGTTAAAAACCTTTGCTTCGAAATGAAAGGAAAATGCGGTCTTGGGCAGTCTGGAAGTAAAGCAAACGCGAGCAACACTTAAAAATTTGCGAGAAGATTTGGACACTCCAAGCGCCGCCATGATTATTTCTCATCCCAGAAGTCGTGTAATTTTCACGAAGTGTCCATGGCGATTGCTAGACTCTGATTGGTTTAGCCGTAGTCAAACATTGAATTTATTTGCGGCATGCATTATACAACAGGAATTCTGTTGCGTCCAAAATGGATTCTATCCATGAAACTTTTGACTACCTTGACAACAGTGAAGATCTTTCGTTTGCAAGAGGCCATGGTGGTTTGGTAAACGGATATTCTGAACACAGTCCCGAGTTTGATGACGCGAATGAAATCAAGCGCAACTTGAGAGCTGCGATGAAAGGCGCTCGGCAGAGAATTGCAAACCTTCGATTAGACCTTGAAGAAAAGTGAGTGAAAAAGCAGTAATTTGTAGGTTAAATTATACGATTTCATCCCCCTTGACTCTGTATTGAGTGTTTTTAGCCTCTCGGTTGTTAAAATTCCCAAGCTCTAGTGTTGAGGAATGGAGTAATGTGAACTTGAGAGCAAATATCGTACGATAGCAACCGTACGCGAAAAGGACGCCGATAGAGATTGAATTCGATTCGCGAATGCGCGTTAACTCATCTGGCAAGTTTTGAATAAATGAGTTGTAGCAATCGCTTTCGGTGCTATCGATGAAAAGTCTACAAAGTGCAAATTGTGCTCGTTACTTGAAAATTGTGCTTATTTCTAGAGAGAGCTAGGCGAATGCAATTTTGGAAATCAATTTTATATGAGCGTATGCATGTAAAGTACACACACAGTCAGTATATACAATAATCAATGATCATCATTTTAAAACGACAACTGTATCATATTTTCAAAAAACACGATACAGTTAACATAACTTGTTGGACGTTCCTGGGAATTTTAGTGCTGTAATGTTTGTCTATTCCGCCAAAAACCCAAATAAAATACCCAAGAAATATAAAATTTTAAAATTTTTGACTAGCTTAACAGTACAGGAAATTAGTTTTCTGTTTATTCGTTTTAATTGTCTGAAAATAAAAAAATGTTATTTTAAGTTGTCTTTACTGAAAACATATTTTTCTATAAGTAATTTCTGCCAACTTTTAAGGATCCATTTTATATTTTTAAGTATCAATTCTAATTATTGTAAGAGTATATAATAAAAAAATAATAATGCAATGTATTATAATTTTCTTTATTAAATGCAGTTGTCAGAAAGAGATGTCATTTGGCACGATGTCATGACACAATGATTGTTCACTGTTTAAACCTTGCAAACATCTGCCGTATCTTGTTTTGTCTAATTAAACTACAGTCGACTCCTGATAAGTCGAACCTTCAAGGGAAATTGAAAACGGTTCGAGTTGTCGGGAGTTCGAGTTATCGTGGGTAAAATTATATAGAAAATGGCCTGAAAGGAAAGGAAAATTGGTTCGAGTTAGCAAGGGTTCGAGTTATCGGGTTAAATATACATGTAGTGAATGAATATTATAATACAAGTCATGTAATTAATATGAGTATAAGATCCAGTCTCAGTATTAATGAATTAAATCAGGCCCCAGGTCTAGCAAGTAAAGAAAGTAAAGTAGACATTCTTTGCTATTCCCTGAAAACTTCACTTTCAAGTTCCTTGCTCAACTTTTGAAGGTGTCTCAATTCACACTCCAGGAAATCAAAACTACTTCAGGACACAGCGTGTTGAGTGGTTGGGGAATTAGACTTGAAATACAAAAATCTCTGTGGAGGTTGCCTTTTGGTACTTAACACTGCAGAGTTCAACTCTTTGGCCACACTAATAGTAATAGTAATAATGATAATAATAATGATAATAATAAATAATAATTTTTAAGGAGGAAGCGCCCATCACGTAAAATTGTGGTTTTCAGGGAGGTCCTCCATTAAAGCAAAAATATTAAAATCTAGAAGAAGAAAAAAAACATGCACTAGCCTAAAAACTATTTACAAATGATTATCTAGGAACAATGAGGCATTTATCTTTCTTCACTTTCACAAAAATAAATTTTTATTTTTAAAAAGTGTTAGACTATAATAAAATTTAATTCCTGCAGAAAATGTCAGTGAATCCTTTTAGTAAACAGGTGAATATTTGTATTTGACTTACTGCAGGGACAAGCTTCTCAGCTCAGAAAAGTCTCTAAGGCAGCAGCTTGAAGCAGAATTAGCAGAGCAAACTGAACAGTTATACAAGGAAAGAGTAACACTTGGAGAAAATGGAAGATATTCACCTAGTATGAACTTGACGTCCAGCAGCCTTGGGCATGATACTTCATTCAGAGAAGAGTTATCAGTAGCACAACGTTTAAATCTACAGGTATTTGATTATTGCTGAAAACTACACAGTTGCAAGACACTTTCCAGAAAACAAGACAATAACCAACCAGAAACTCCACAGAAAGCCCCCTACGCACTGCCACACTCAAACATAAAAAATTATGCTATCACAATGCGGTGCTCTGTGCATGCGCTTAAACCACCAGGAGCCGCTGACCGCCCAATGAATGCCATATTTTCTTTGTTGTTAACTTACATGTTGTTAAATTGCATTTCACTGCGTACTAATGCGTCTGATTAGATGCGCACCTGCAGATTTTTAGACGCATACACTGTATACGCATGCACAGCAGACACGTTTTACGCATATGTTTTGGTTCGCTTAATTTTGGCCTGTACTGTATGCGTTTGCCAGGTTCTGAACTCAGATTTTTAAAATCTGGGATCATTGAGTGGTCTCTTATTCCTTTCCATTGACAATGTGAATCAGTTAGGACAAAAAAGGATGTTTAGTTCAATTAGAAAATACATGTATTGTTCAGTAATATTGAATGTTGTGCCGCTAGCACAAAGGACAGAAATGATGGATCAGAGAATGAACTCTGCATTGTATGTTTAAGTGAACCAATGAATTTCCCAGTGCTCAGTGTTTAAAGAAATTCATAGGTTCACTGTTACATGTCATTCTCTGATCCATCATTGTGTCCTTTTTGCTAGGGGCACAACATTCATTTGTACCCTAGGTACATATGACTTTGTAATGATAAGGTAATCAATTCTTTTCTTGCTGTTTAGCTTACAGATAAACTGACAAAAGCTGAAGCTGAGATTCAAGCATCCAAAATGAGCCGTGATGATTTATTAGCTCAAACAGAATCTAAGATTGCTGCCCGAGGAGCAGGTATGAACCTAATTCATCGTCTTGATCTTCGTTTGTTACAGCGGTTACCAATAACACGCGACCTACGGCATTCAAAAGAGTCGGATAAAGTTGCGATTTGGTGGACGTCAATCAAAGAAAAGCCGTTGAAATTATTTTGAATTCTGACAAGATTCCAAGGTAACCCTGCAAGAAACTAAGAATTTTGCCTCGCTAGGAGAAGGTAAACTTTATTTAAATTGATTCTCCATCCAGATCAAGCGCAAATAAAAGGTTTTAAAAATTTCGATTTTCACTGCACGTGATAATTTGCTCACTTGCATGCATCGCTGATTTAATTGTCAGGTGTGGCGATTTCAAATCTTCAGGAATCTTTCATAAAAAAATACGGCTTCGTCTAAACAATGCGCATTTTTTAGATAGTCTGTCTTGGAAATCAGCTTTCATAAAGTTTACCATCCGTCAGCGGATAAAACTGTCAATTTCTTCGTTCTGTTGCCTTGAAATGTTCTCAGAATTCAAATTAATTTCAACGGCTTTTCTTTGATTGACGTCCATCAAAACGCAACTTTATCGGAGTCTTTTGAAGGCGATAGGTCGCGTGTTATTGGTAACCGCTGTAATGCCAGATGATTGTGCCTCAAAATGCCCATTAGGCAAGGTATAATCATTCCTGTAGTGTAATAGGTACCCCCCCCCCCTCACTCTGGTCCTCCCCCTCCCCCCAGTGTTAAATTAGGTTAGAGTTCACAGGTCAAGGGAAACAGCAAATTGTTTGAATTATGGGGAGTTTGAGATAACATGGTTAATGACTGAAAAAATGATCATGTCCAAATCCAAGGGAAATCATAGTTTTGTTGAGATAGTATTGAGTTCGAGATAACGAGTAGCTCCTGCTATATAGATGTTCAAAGGTTTACTGCATTTGCACTCTGGTAATAAAATAAATTAATTATAAATTCATGCAAAGGGATGTACAGTATTGGTGAGGTGTGCATCAGAAACAGGAAATGACATTGTTTGACACAACTGTTTTGCTCTGTGTACATTACAGCTTTGGTTGAGAAAATCTACCAAGCACAAAAAGAACGTGATGCTGCTGTGAATGCACGTCTCCAGCTGGCGTACAGCGAGCGTGAAGAATTGCTGGACAAATTAAGAAGAACTGAAAGAGAACATACAGGGTTGGTCTTATTAATAGTACTGTGCATGTATGTGCATGAGAATGGAAACACGCGTGATCGTTTTTAACCACGCTAAACCAGTACGCTGCACCTAATTACTCTTGATTGTACTTTAATCTTTCAAATCAAAATTCCCTTGATTAAAAACGCACAATACTTTCGGTAACGTTGTAATCGGCAGGGAACCGAGAAAATGCTTGTAGAGTGAACTCTTTCCAGCTCGAGCATACACGTCCGCACATTGCTCCAACAAAAATGCAAACACTGTTGGCTGTCTCTGCAGAGTTGGTTCCTGTAATAAAGAACTGAACCATGGCCTCGGATAAGATGTTGAAAAACTAATCACGCCAAAACTTCTTTGTTTCCCTGTCTCAAAACTCAATGCACTCAACTCGAGCCTCAATATTCGAAGCTTTCGAGTTAAGAGGATCGAGTTTCGAAGTTTAAGTTTCGAGGGACTGTCAACTTACATTTGCACGGTACTGTAGTGCATAAAAAAATAAATGCAGTGTAGCATTGTAACTGAATAATGTTCAGTCTGAAGAAGCTAGGCAAGTAAAAAATTTCAGAGAAAGGACAGGACACCACAACAAACTTGACACTAATGTATGATTCTGAACTCGTCAGATTAACCCAGGCGACGTATAGTGTTATTTGGTGGTTGGAGATCCTCTCTACATCATGGCTGAATTAAACCATTAAGTATGAATATTATTGAAGATCGAAACAATCAAAATTAAATTCAGAAGTTCCATAATAAAAAGTGGGGGTCACCAAGCTAGTTTTTGAGTTACCACTAACTAAAGCTGATATAAGGGGTTTTTCTTAAAAGGTCATACTGTTGCTATGGTCACCTGTTATGTCAAGAAAATGGCCGTAACTTGTTTGCCAGTGCTTAGGCATTAATTTTGTTTGGTACCATACACTGTAACTGTTTTATTAAATGTACATGAAACTGATCCATCAAAGTAATAAGACTGATGGAAAGTGCTGGAAAATCGTGTGAACCACCTTAACTCATGCCTTTTATGCATTCAGCTATCAATAATGTTCCATCTGTTCATGTAAATATTACATTGACAGTCTGTATTTTGTACTTTTGATTGACAGGTTTGATTCTGGGGTGGACAGTGTGTATGATGACGAAGAATCTGAACCAGTATGTGTTGATCTCGTTTGCCTTTTTTTATGTAAATATTACAATAAATAAATATGAGTGCAGTGCTGCCCCACTTTTTCTGAATGGCCTCAAGTGTCCTCCTGACCCAGGCACAAAGAGGACAAGTGATATTCCCCACTAGCACTCTAGATACTGTGAGAAGAATGGTGCGAGGAACTGATTGTGACATTGTCTGGGAAGACAGATGGGCATTACACTGAGTCAGGAATAAGACAGTGCATTTTTGGCATTTTCTTGGGGTACTGCATACATGTAGCTCTTGGTAAATTGTCACCTAAAAGTGTATTTTCTAATACAGTCAACTCCCTTGGACACCCTCCAATAGCGAGACTCTGTAATAGCAAGACTTCATTTCAGTCAAACAAATGTAATTTATTGTTTGCCAGGGATTTAGCTGCTGTCTGTATTATCAGGGTCAGTGTCCGTAATAGTGAGGTGTCCACAAGGCGAGAGTTGACTGTACAACTTACTGCCAAGAAAATCACTGTCTTATTCATTGACACACTTTCCTTCCATCTTTCTACCCAAGCAATTCCATAATCTCTCAATTGTACCAATCTCTCTATAGTTTCTGGGGGGGGGGGAGGGGGATATACAGTGTATACTGCAGTACTGGAATCTCAGGTGAATAAATTATGATAATCGCTACTGCATCATAGGGAACATTGGGTGCAATCATTTTCTGGATTATGGGCTGACATCAGATGCATTCACACATATGTAGTTTGTGATTAGTCTTATCTAGCCATTACCCTTGGCTAGCAAATTGCAGCCAAACAGTCAAATAACTGTTTGTGGCATGAAAAAAAAAGCCTACAGGTAACATGACTTGTATTTCAGCATTTCGTTCAAGAACATGCAAATTAAGCAAGAAAAATTTTGAGAAAAGCGTAATTATTATAAGACTTATATAAAAAAAAAAAATAATAATAATAATAATAATAATATTAATAATAATAACAAAGAAGAGATTTAAGCTTGCATTACTTAGTAAATAAATACAACTTGAACTTAAATCTCTTCTTTGTTATTTTTATTATTTTAATATTATTATTATTATTTTTTGTTTTGGCTTTCTTCCCTTTTTGAATAAACAAAGCAGACTAAATAATGTTTCATGCAAGATAGTGTATGCAGGTTATGTATTTGGTCAGTAAATGCCTCAACGACATACATGCATGGCGCAGTGGTGGTCTGAATCGAGATAAGATGCAATATTTTGTTTGCTGCAATCATCACAACTAAGCAGTAATTTAAAGTTTGTTTTGTAATGGCTCCTAATCTTTAGGCAACAGCCTTGTATTGTTTAGTTTTTTGTAACAACTTTGTTGCCAAACAAATTTCACTAAATATTCCATGTTCACAGTTATTTACTGTATTTAATTATTTATTGTTATTTTTTTGGACTTGAGCATGGTTGAAAAGTGCTTTGAACAATAATTCATTCTTTTAAAAAGACTAAAACGTTCAACTAATAACTAAAGGTATTATTTAACAAAAAAAGCTTAACATTTTCAAGTCCATGTACCAGCTCTAGGAACATTTTATTTTTTGTAACACTTGTAGAACAATGCCCTAGAAGTCACAGTGACCTTTGCTTGTAATAAGATCCTATTGGCAAAATTATACAGTTGCAACTCAAGATCTTGGGGCAACTAGTGCATGTACTGATTAGCTATAATTAAAAAAGAGCCTTATTGAACATTCAGGTACTGTGCATCATGTATTTTAATGTTACAATTACAAGAATATTCCCACAATAATTATTGGAATAATGTGGTTTAAATTTAGCAGTGTGGGTCATCATCCTGAAGTTGACTAAGCTGCAGTTAAAAACATTATAAGATGTTTTTCGTTAAATGTTTTATTAGCTTTTAGCCTTTCAAAAATTTTTGTATTAAATTGTAAAACAGTGCCAAATTTAGTGGTTAATAATTTATTATTTGGTTGCATTATGTTCCCAACAGACAATGAAATCATTACTTGGTAGAATAACATCTTCTGAGAGTCCTGACTCAATAGATAAGCATGGCCAGTTGATGGTCAGCAAGATACGAACAGTACAGAAAAACAGAAAAAAGATGGTGACTGAGGAACTTAAAGCTGTGATTGCCGAAAGAGATGCTGCAGTGGAAAAGGTATGAAGTCAGAAAAAATTGTTATTGATGTTCATCTTATGTAGAAGCCTAGTTCAGAAGTGGAAGTTCTGCCATGATGTAAAATTCAGGGTCTGAATTAGCTGATTTGTAGTTAATGCTTTGACAATTATTTCATGATAAATAATTGCCCTCAATAAACATTATTTTACTCTATAGATAACTGGTTAATGATAATGACAATAGTCATCGAGGGGATCCAAAATTAATTTAGAACTTGTTTCAAATGAATATCACAATCATGAAATACGTAAATCGTTGTTATTATTTTCTTTTTTTTTATTCTCAAGGCAAAAGCATTAGAGGCAGAGGTGATTAATCTTCGTAAAGAAATTGAAATAATGAAAAACCAGCATCAGCTAGTAGATAAACAAAGGCTAAAGGCCATTCAGGTAATGTGCACAAACTTGTAAATCGTTCAATTTTCATTTGATAATATTAAATGAAGTATGTTGTGTAACAGTCTCAAACATGGACACTGGTGATTGGGGCGGAGGGTGGGGGGGGGGGGGGGGGTGGGGTGGCATTTCTTTTTACCCAAGTAGTTAAATTGCTCGATATTTTCTTATACACTGTAAGAACATCTAATTTTTTTTCGGCTGAGGCTGAACTGAAATTCAATGTTCTTACTTTTTATTTTTTTTACACTTCAAGCCTGAAACATTCTGCATGTTCTTAAGTTTCCTGGTATATTCCAAAAACTGGTATGAACATGACCAGGAAACCTAAAGAAGACCATTGTGCACTGTATCATGTCAAATTTTTTTGGCACACATTGTACATACATGTTACCAATAACTATGCTTTTAGCTCGCCCTGAACTGAATAAAAATAATGCTCTTTCTCTTTGTCTCAACTTGGATACATTCTTAGCCAGTGTTAGTTACAGTTACTGTATTCTTATAATCTAGGTCAGTTTTAGCCTCCACATTCTTATAAAAAGGTTCTTATATAAAAAAGTGTACATGGGGAAGTTTTAATCTAATGTTAGAGAAACCTAACAAAATGTTGGGGGTAACCTCCCTGTAGGGAGGGGGAGGGTGGTAATGGTCCTAGTCACTTCATGCTGGGTATCCTGTGATAGACTGGCATCCCATCCAGGGGAAATACTAGTGAGTGTTCCTCATAGACTTATGCTTTTGAAACTAGGGCTTAGTGTAGGTGCTGGTCAGTGATGGTCCATTCAGTTGTCTTAGACTGGATTGGCACAGACTCTTTCTTTGCCTTTCAAGTTACAATGTAGCTAATACATGGAGGCAGATGTTAAACCTTTTTATGTCTCTTTTAACAGACGCAGTCAGCCCAGGCTCAACAAGAAAAGGCTATAGCCCTAAAGAAATGCAAAAGACTTGAAGAAGAGATGGAAACAATCAGAGTTTATTACAGGTAAGAAAGTCGGTTGGTCATCCAACAGGTTGTCACTTGTTTAAGTCAGTCATCAGTTGGTCATCAGTCAGTCTACTGCCAGTCAGTCAGTCAGTCAGTCAGTCAGTCAGTTAGTCAGTAAGTCAGTCAGCAAGTCAGTCAGTCAGTTAGTTAATCAGCAAGTCAGTCAAGAAGTCAGTCAGTCAGTCAGTCAGTCAGCTGCCAGCTAGTCAGTCAGAGTTTCAGCCAGCTAGCCAGCCAGCAAGTCTGTCAGTCAGCCAGCCAGTCAGTCCGTCAGTCCTGTCTTAACCTAATACCTTTTAATACCAATATCTGTTTAACACCAAAAAATGTCTATTTTTTCCAGTCTACACAGATCCTTATCTCAAGAAGAGTCCCTTCGAGACCAGTTCAACCAAACCATGAACAGCTTTGAAAGCCGACTCCGAGCCCGCGATACAGACATGCAGCAGGCACAGCGGAGTTATGATGAAGTTGTAGAGAAACTTAAGGCCGTGTCACAAGAAAGAAACACCCTGGCAAAACAACTGGAAGAGTCGTCAAAAACCAGACGACGAGAAAAGGAAAGAGCAGATAAGTAAGTGCTACTGTTGTGTTAAAAAAATCATGAAGTTTTTGGGTGGGGGATGTACATGTACATGTACATGTACATGTATGGACATTTTCTGGAACAACACATTGCCTATGGCACTCATAGAAATTTGTCTAAATGTTGTGACTGTGTGCATGAGTTTTATTGGCCAGTATTCAGTTATAAAAATTGCCATTTTCAAAAAGATGTCTCGAATTTATCAAATGGTACTATTTAAAAAATCCATGTGAAGCAGTAAATAATGTAACGATAATATTACTTACAGCATATGGTGTATTTACTGTTTGTTTTGTCTATTTTCCTCTTTACTCCAGGCGGCAACACTAGCTGTTGTGATTATGTGGCCTTATAAATCACTTCACGTTCAATGCCTGTTTCTGTCCTTTCTGTTTTGCAGATTAGAAAGATTGGTTGGTGTGCTGCGCAAGCGAATTTCAGACTCTGGTGGAACAAGTGTTGCTACTATCAACTAGAGGGAAGGGGTGGGTCATTATTGTAAGAGAAGAGCAGGGTGGGGGGGTGCATTTTTAGTGTGATTACATAGAGGGGCTGTTTATAGTAATGTTGTTACTACTGGGAAGGGGTGGGGTAGGTAGGGGTACATTTTTGATTGCCTTCATATATACAGTGTACATGTATACATGTATGTGTGTGAAAATGGAAATCTTTGTATGGTACAGTGTATGTATGTGCAATGTATGCCATTCATATTGTAACTAATGAAAATGTGCTGGAATAAGAGATTTTTGAAAATGTTGCTTTAATTGATGAATAGTTCATAGATCTGAAATAGAGATTTATCACTTAAGCTTATGTGTAATTAACAATTATTCCACGAGCGTGCGTTGGATATAAGATGATACATAGCCAACAAGACGCGTAGCGCTGAGTTGGCTATAATCATCTCATATCCAACAAGCACGTTTTATTAAAAACAATCAAGAAATATTGCTAAATCTTGATGATTTAACTTTGCAAGAACAACAAGAAGACAATTTAATGGTCCCTGTTCTCGGGCATGGTATAATGGCTCATGACCACTAAGCCAATCAAATCCATGGAATTGCATTATACAATGATCCAGTTTTTAATAATGGCAAATATACCATCCAAAACATACAAGTTTTAAATTTATTGTTTTGGATTCCATTGAAAGTCCACGATGTGAACCCTAAGAGTCATCATAAATTAAATTTTTCCTCAGTACATCAACATGTAGCACTCCAAAAAATGTTCATCAGAAGTTTTGGAGGGGGAGGTAGTTTCTGAAGGCAAAGTTTTAAAACAAAGTTTGAATCTAAATTAGAATTTCCAGAAAGAAGGGGATTAACCTTTTGATGGCAAAAATGAATATAAATTGAAATGTCGGTCTGGACTAAAAACCTTTCAATGAACATAAGTTGTTTTTTTATGAAATGGCTCCATTTTCAAATGAAAGTAAGCAAAAATGTGCATGTATGGGAAGGGTCTTTTTATTACCACAGGGGAAGGGGTGGGTCATTATTGTTAGATAACTGTATATATTATATATATGAGAAATAATTATAGTGGGAGAGAAAGCTTGTATTTTATCCAGTCATAGAATCGAAACAGAGCGTGACCTAGAAAGTAACCATTTTGGATCAAAATTTACGAAGCAGTAATTATTATATTATTTATTCAGATAGTGTTTAGTCATTATTACACGTAGGCATCGTGAGCATGCAGATGCTGTAGGGATTATCACACGGTACTTCCCCAAGTGCCCAGAGGAGGTGGGGGGGGGGGTAACTCTTCAGAATTTTTGGAGGGGGTAAGCAGCTCTGTTCTCCAAATTCTGATCCTATTTCTAAACAAAATATGTAATTTTTTGGCCCCTTTTTCAGACCTGGCTTCCAAATTCCTACCCATTTTCAGACCTAGGCTAATTAATGCTAATCCTCGATTAAAAGTTAACCGAGGTTTTCATCTCACTCGTTAAAAATGTTTATAAAAGCTGATTTTAAGCTAATGGTAAAGAAAAGTGTAAGTCAAAACTAAGGGACAGAAATCTTTTTGGAAGAATCTTTATTGGTTTGTAATTAAACTTGAATCAAAGTTCCCATTAATCCAGGATTAGCTTCATTGGGCTTTGAACAACTGACCGGGCCCTGAATTTTCACACCTGGTCTCTTTTCTGTAAAAACCATAGCAGTTTTCAGACTTTCAGTCCAAAATGGTTAAAATCCATACCCTATTTCAGACCAATGGCTCAAAGACCATTATGATATCCTTTGGAGCTGCACGCTGCACATACAGCTGTACCTACATAGCTTATATAGAGGAAGCACTAGTCTGATTAGTTAGAATTATTAGGTTTTCTACATAATTATTATACTGTACATTAATGTCTGCGACATATATACATAACATAATGTTCACTATATTAAAGTGTATGGCCTAATTTTTTTGCAGGTTTATATTAATATGCATGCACCTGTCGACGGTGAATATTCTGTTTCCCGTAGTATCCAGTTCTCGCTCTTCCCTCCCAGGATGACTCAGTTTGCCAAAATGCGTTCAGCCTGGTATTTAACGGATTACGTCACCCCAGGCGCATGCACACGTTGATGAAAATCATTTTTAAATCGTTGGCCAAACTTTTCAAATACTGTTAGAGAGTTCAGGAAGCTGTTTTCATCTGTTTGAATCGCGTTCATCTTCGGAAAGTTAACTGAATTTTTTATTTACAAACGTTCTTTAGTAACAACAGGAGCTGTTTGTTGCTATATTTTGTAAAGCTTTTGCAATGCCAGAAAAGCAAAAATCCCGTGACGAGTTGTATGCAAATAAGATACAACTGAACTCTACTGCGCAAGTGTCTCAGCTGACATAGTCCCTTTAAAAGTCAATCAACGCTAATCCATGATTAAATTTTAACAGAGGTTTCCATCTGAAACTGAAGGACAAAAATCTTTTGGAAGAATCTTCCTTGATTAGCGATTAAACTGGTCTCAAAGCTCACACTAATCCAGGATTAACTAGGCCCATTCTCGTTTCTGGTACTGAACGCTTAGACGTTCTTGTCTGAAAAACAGCCCCAGAAACGAGAATGGATCAAATGATTCTACTTTCAGCCATCATTTTTGCATTTTTTTTGTTTTGTTTTGTTTTTAGGATACAAGCAGTTTATAGTTTGACCTCACTTCAGTAACATAATTTTATAAAGGGAAAATCGACGTTCTAATGACCAACTTTGCTCTAGTGCTGAATTTGGTCTTGAGAATTGGCTGGACAGGTTAGCATGGCTGTCCTTGTGAATGCGATTACTTGAAAAATCTCAGGGCCTGGTTGTTTGAAAGTCGATTTAAAAACACTAATCCCCAATTAAGTTTTAACCGAGGTTTTTTATCTCGCTCATTGGAATTTAAATTTAAAAGCTAATTTTAAGCCAATGGTGAAAGAAGGGGACTAAAAGCTTTTGCAATTGCTTATGGATTAGTAATTGAACTTAAATCAAAATTCGCTTCAACCCAGGATTAGCTTAATCAGGTTTGAACAACTTTGCCCAGGTGAGTTAGCGGGGATCTGTGCCATTAACCGCAATGTCCTGGCTTTCGTTCAATTGCAACAATGGTTTTTGAGATCTTGGCAAACCAAACCAGCCGATTTATATTGTCTTTTGGCCACTTCCACTATTGTGCCCTCTTTATCTGAAGCCGAAAGTAAAAATTAACTAACAAATTAAAAATAATGATTTTTACACATACTTGCTTTGTAAATCGCGAATTCACCATGGACAAATATATGCATCAAATAAAAGGCCAGAAATCAAGAGACTTTTTTTCATATTTTGCAGAACATTACACCCCCGTCTCCATTTCTCTCACCAGCTCTGTGCTTAAATCGTTTTCCTTTCACCCATTATAAACTAAAAATGCGCCCTTTAAATTAGAATATAACCAACTGATACTATGTGAATTGACCATCATGCAATAAAGCTATTTGCTGTTGTAAGAAATTTTACTCAGTTGCTAGTTTGGCTTGATGTCAAGAGTAATTGAAATCGGTACAACTGTAAAACACTTTGAACCGTAACCGAAACAGACATCTACGCCAAAAAATTGTGGAAAGAAAGTCGGAGAATAAAACTGATAGTGGGCAAGGGAGTGGAGGAGAAAGGGGTGTAAGACCAAGATTTCTCAGACTTCTATATAGCCCCTAGAGCTGGGATGTTCCGGCTCGGCTCGGTTTTTTGTTTTGCTTCCCCACACGCATTCGAAGGGAAAACCAATGCCCCTCACCCCCCTTCCACCCTTCTTCATTTTCAATGGATACGACAGCGAAGTCATCGGGTCAACATTTGGCCTCCCCCCTCCTCCGTTTTTTTTAAGTCGAGGAAGACAAACTATCCTCTTGGAGCTGGAAAAGTGTGCACTTCACATCTTAACATGAGAAAATAGGTTTGTAATTTGTTTAGTTTTTAATGCCTTTCCTTGGGGAATATTCACAAATCAGATGTGACCTTGTACTGTCTTATCGATTTTGTCACTCTTCATGTTAACCATTAGAAAGACAGTGAATTTCACATAAAGACGAGAGAAAACAAGTTTGTAATTAGGTTCTGCTTGGAATCGTTACTTTCACATTAAGTTAAACCTTGATTCGTTTACATTTAAAACTTCTTCAAGAGGTGATAATGTTTCTATAATTACCCAAGGGTAAACACGCCTGCTTGCAAGCCTCAATTAGCCAGAAATATGTACATGTATAAGACTGTCTGGCTTCGTCTTGTTCACTTGTCACCAACCTCTTTTGGCCGAAGTTGCAATTCGCTGAGTTTTAGCTCTGAGCTGGGTCGTTTTCCAAGAAAGTACAGTCACTTGGACAAGCTGACATCCTTTTGCGGTAAGTGCACAATATATTAGGAACTTCACGTTAATTGTTGTGGCCTAAGTAGCTGCTACTACTCTCTGCCCTGTAACAATGAAAGATTGAGGCTAATGTTCGTCGTTTGAAACTGTTAAAAAATGTCCAAGTTTTCATCAGTTTCATCAGTATGAAACTCGAAGCTGGTTTGTGACGTAAGTTCGATGTGTGTCGTCTTTATTTCTCATTGCTTACTCTGCATAAAGCCTCGTTTTAATTAACCAGTCTCAGGAAATCTATTCATGTAAGCTTTTCACGTTTACTGAAGTGTAATAGGACATTTTCATTTCATTGATGGTGTACAACTACCAGACTCCTTCGGTTTTTGTTTTCTCGTGTTGGTTTATTCCGACGGTCACACCTTGAAATTTCATCCACAGACTGAAAGCTAGAACTCGCACGGACGTAACTCGAATTTTAACCTGCTCCAGTGCAATTTGGACTGTGGTTTTACGGCGACTCCCTAGAGTATGTTTAAAACATGTTCGCTAGATGCAAAGGAAACAATAACTTTTTTGTCATGATATTTTTGTTCAGTAAAAACAATTAAACCAATTTGTTTGACGGGTTTACAATGTTGGTGCCATGGAAAATAAAATCCTTTGACATTAAGACATTATTTGACATTAAAATACGTTTGACATTAAGCCGGTCTAACAGGCAAATGTCGCGATATTATTTCAGTTTCCTTTCTTAACGTTCTTGACTAACATTTTGCAGAGAAAAGCTTAAGCCACTCCACAAGCTTTGCACGATTTCTTAAAGTCAGCAGTAATTAATAGCAATAAAGCAAAATGTATTTTCTGTGTGTCCTTCGGGGAAGTTATGTCGTGTTGACAAACCTTTGGTACCATTCCTTTTCGGAGAAACATTTTAAGATCAATACGGACTGAAAAACCCTTTTTTCAGTCCTTAAAGAGAAGTTTTGTATGCACTGGCTAACATTTATAAAAAAAAAACTGAATGAGTGTATGATGCAATTCCAGGGATCTGATTGGCTTATCGATTATCGGTCATAATATGAGATGATTACAGCCAACTCGGCGCTTCGCCATATCTCATATCCAGCGTGGGCTCGTTTCTGAGTTTTAATTGGTTTAGCGGCCATGGGATATCAGACAATAGTCATTCGATGTTTTCGTAATCCTTTCAATGCCCCCGGCCTTCAGAGAGTGCTAGTAAAAATTTTGCTTAACATTTCAACACTTTCTATTTATCACATGTACAGAAAAGGCATCAGCGAATCACTAAAGTACAATGGCCGCGTATCGCTATGTTCCACCGGATGAGTTTACGCCAGAGTCCCGGGTAAACTGGATCAGTGTGGGAAAGGTGACGAAGTGGATCCAGGAAGAGGAAGGAGTGGTGGATAAATTCACTTTTTATCTGGGTGGAGGCCTGAAGATCTACATTTACTTCCTGTCTCACACTACCTTCCGCGTTCGGTTCAATCCTGATCCTAATGCTCCGTACGTGAAAAACCGCTCCCCTGCAACCGAGGTGGAGCACATTGAGGCGTCAGAGATCAAAGTGAAGGAGCAAGGAGGAATGTTGAGGATTCGCACGAAGAGGATTGAGGTGTGTTAAAGGGAATTGCGAGAATCAATCAATGAATCAATGAATCACTTTGTTAATGTGTCTATCTTCTAGCATCCCACAAGGCTTACTAAACAGGGACTCCTATAAAACATGATAAAATACAAGCACAACATATACTCATCTATTTCTATATAAAACTGTACTCGTAATAATCAAAGATTAGGAAGTGCGTTCGATGATCTCGATCCCAGGCTCTCTCTCCTTTGCCAAGTTGACGATGATGTCATCCGCCCCTGCAAAATCTGCGGGGGATGCCAGATACGTGTCCCAAGATCCATTCATTCGATCAACGTTATTGTCTCATACCGTTTCGACTCCAATCTGTATTAGAAGTACGTTCTTTGTTCGTCGAACGCAATTATTCACATTTTTACTTTAAGCCTTTAAATTTTGCACATATTAACTGTAAATCTTGTACGTTTACACTTGCTAATGACATAGGCAGTAGTAATTAAAGTCATGCACCACAAATTCTGGAATAATCGCTCTTTGAGGTCCCGGACATCTTCACTGTATTTCCACCCAATATGTACCTGGGAAGTACCTGAGAATACTAAAGCAGAGTAATGAGAAAATCCAAATTTGAATAAGCACCCTAGGTGCTTATTCGAGGATTTACGGTAATTGTTTACTGTTTATTTATCGGTAATCAGCTATAGGTTACACAAAATGGTTCTAACTTTTGGGTCTGTAGATGAAATCGTTCAGTGTGGCTGTTCCAGTGAAGCTATTGAGCACTGCCTTGCTTTAGACTGAACTGTTTATTATGTTGCGTATGCTGGCTTAAGAATTCAAAACCCGTGTACTGTTAAAATGACTGAAGTGTTGCTCAGTAATTTTCTTTAACATACTGTTGATATATAAAAATCCCATCCCATTGTTGGGCGATAGCAGGCTATTTTCAGCACTTCCCTTCGAAGTCTGTTTTATAAGACAACGCTTCATATGAAAACCTTGTTGGAGCTTTCAGCGCGAATTTTCTTGGTTAATTTCTTCATTTGAGGTCGATTTCAGTATATTTAGAACCTCCTCATTGAAGTTGACGAAGGCCTCTTGAATTCATGGCACTCCCCACTTTTTTGCCTTACCAGTAGCGGTAGAAAATTGGGACAATTCCAAAACTTAATTGAATCAGTTAATTGTTTCACAACAGGTACGTGTCAACTTGAGGAAGTACGCTCTGTCGGTGTATCGCTCAGGACAGCTCATCCATGCCGATCCCCAAGACTACAATCTTGTCTACGTTAATCGACAAGATGGCGGTGAAGCAGTTGCTCAGTTCAAGATGGCGCCTACCAATGCTCAGTATTATGGGTTTGGAGAGAAAGCTGGTGCTACACTTGATAAGCGTCGTGTTCCTAAGCAACACTTCTATGGCCATTATACAGGAGGCAGTGAGAAAGTGGGTGCCGCCATGACCTTCTTCAACTACGATAACTTTGGTTACACTGCACCCGATCTCACACCTGGCGGGGAGGTACAGGGGCCGCTAAATCCCAACTTACCCTTGTACCAATCTTCGCCATTCTTCATCGAATACAACCCGAGTCCTAAAGGAGCGTTCACTGGGCCTTCGTACGCTAACGGTATCCTGGTCGACAGCACTTCGCAGACTTTCGTGAATCTTCGGCAGGGCGACCAGTACTACTTCGGCGCGCTTCACGGTGAGCTTGATTACTACTTCTTTGCTGGGAATCACGTGGCCGAGGTACTTAACGAGTTCACGCAGCTCACCGGACGCACTCGTGTTAAGCCCAAATACGTGTTTGGATATCATCAGGGAGGCTACGGTCCAAACTACAACACCAAATGGAAACTGATGGAGGTTGGGCTTAAGTACCGCCAGTGGAAGATTCCTATTGATGGGCTGCATATAGATGTCGATTTGCAGGTAGGGCTTTATATTTATTATTACGATATTCCAACGGTTATATAAACAGTACTGAAATTACCGAAATTACTGTAACAAACCACAAATTCATCCACCTTGTACGAAGGTCATCAAATGCTTCAAAGAAGCTTTTTTATAATGTTGGAAGCCTTCTCGAAGATGTAATTTGCCGAATAGAGGTTAAATCAGTAATCGCGATGACTTTGTAAATATTAAGTCTTTTTGGTGATTGAGGGCGACTGAACAACAACGACAGCATAAAGTGTTTAGTATGTAAAGATAATCTTACTTGTTCCTTGAAATTTGACTCACATCATGAGCACAAATGAAAAACAAAGAACTGTAAAAACAACTGAATAGAGAAAAGTTTTCTAACATTAAATTCCAAAATATTAACCAAAATCGAAGTAGTAAAACTTTCCCAATAACCACATAACTCTATAGTGCAACATAACGTTCTGATTTGCAGGATAATTATCGCACATTCACGCACAGCAAGACCAAGTTCCCGAATCCTAAAGAAATGTTCAATGCTCTGCACGACTGGGGCTTCAAATGTAGTACCAATATCACACCCATCGTTAGCTGTAACAAGGATGAAAATGGCGACTTCAGTCCTTACAAAGCTTTGGACACCGGCAAAGTAGAGGGGATCTTTGTGATAAACACCCGTGAAGATGGCAGCGGAAGCCATGACCCGTACATTGGTAACGTGAACTATGGGCGTGGTCATCTGACATGGGGACACTATCCTGATCTGGGACGGCTGGATGCACAGAAGTGGTGGGGTGAACAGTACCGTGACCTGTTGGACTGGGGGCTGGATTTTGTGTGGCAAGACATGACCACTCCGGCGATGAAAGCAAGCGTTCATCAGCCTGACTGTCCATTGCTGTCTTTTCCCATGGATTTAATGATCAGTGATAATGAAGGGACAAGGTAAGGTGTCATTAGGTAACAGCCAGATGACGTCTGATCTAAGAAAAGGTGGGAAAACGCGAAAATGGCGAGGTACTTTCAGCGCAAACTAACTAAAACTATTTTCCGTTCTATGAGAGCGTGCGCATTGCATTATGTTTGTGTGATGCATTTGGTCCTGTATCTCACATAAGTTAATCATGTTGCATTTCTCTACTAGATATGCAGAAAACAGCAGCCATCACGACAAGAAGCCATTTGCAAAAATCCGCTGTCTGTATAACTACAACTTGTGCAAAGCCACGTACAAAGGACTGGAGCGTCTACAGCCAAACAAGCGTCATTTTATCATCGCACGAGGTGGCTTTGTTGGCGTTCATCGCTATGCTGGGCTGTGGACAGGTTTGATGAAAATACCCCAAATTACAAATACCACTTGTGAACCTAACATAAATCCCGCTCAATAGCTTTCATTTGAATGGAAATACGTTAATAGGCCATTTCTGAGTTACTTTGAACCTCGTTTCGAAAGCAAGGCTAAGTACCACTACTAATTTTCATATGAAAGGTTTTCACTGAGCCTCACTTTTATACTGAGGTTCACAGCAACTTGGAAATGGCCATGGCCTATTAGAATTTCACCTTAAGACCCAAAGCCTACAGCTAGTTCGCATAAGACAATAACGTAACCAGCTCGTTTTGAAACTAAATTTAAGATCATTTTTTGAATGGCTTAACTTTAGGATGTCATTTACATACTCAAAGCGTAGAGCTACCTGAATAGCATAATAAACAGCATCATCGGAAATTACTAGAGAGTCTCAATGGGGTTAACTGGCCGTGAGCCGTCAAACAGCCTAAAATTTAACCTTCAACCGTCAAAAACGCAAGTTGTTATTAGCCGTCAAACGGTTTCAAGGTCTTTCAAATATCGGTATTTCAGCAATTCATCACGGACTTCTGGCTCTCAAAGAATCGCTTTACTGGTGAGCCCGTTTCCATGTTCCAAAATATACTCACTTTATCGTCTTCTCCACTTAATTTGCGTCTAAACACAACCAACAACTTTACTACATTGATAACGTTTTTCTGACCACAATGCAACCTCCAGCACACAATTGTTAATATTAAAAAACACAAAAATTAATATTAACTTTAACCGTCAACAGCTTTAAAATTCAACCGTCAACCGTCAAAGGTATAGCCTGTACCTCGCCCCCCCCCCCCCCCCCTCCCCGAATTGAGACCCTCTTATTATCTCAGCTTCCATTTGAATGATCACACACTGGATTTCATCCACAAACTCACCAGTTATAACCACCTTGTACAGCATAATAAACAACACCACAGGGAAGTACTGCTCAGTAGCTTTCACTTGAATAGTCACGCTTTAGGATATCATTCACAGACTCAAAAAACAACATCATATGTTGTTCTGTGTAACTGATGATGGATCGCTATGCGTTCAGGTGACAGCACGTCAAACTGGGAGTTCGTGCAGATGAACATTCCGCTGATCCTTGGTATTGGATTGTCGGCTCAGCCTGTTTCTGGATGTGACATTGGTGGTTTCTGTGCAGCCTGGCAGGTAGGGTTTAGCAAACCGCTAGGATAAACTACTCTGGTCTTGCACTTAATGCTCTATCCTCCCTCCCAGACGCTCTTTTGGCTCGTCACGCAATCTTTCCTCCCCAACGAACGTCTGTTGGGGAGGAAAGATTGCGTGATGAGCCAAAAGAGCGTGTGCGAGGGAGGCTATCAGTGCTCAAGTACTCCCAACAAGGGTCGAGGAAATGGACGGAGCTATGTGCTCTGTTTCTTCCTCTTCTTCTTCATTTGCTCCTGATTTCCAACCGTTCTTGCCCCACTCCTCCCTCCACAGTGTGCTTGTTGTACTGAAAACTATTTCCCATACATATACGTCATAGCTCAACATCAGTTTTCCTCCCAATCTCATTAGCTCAAATTAATAATGTATCTGCATGGTTGGTTTTCATTGATCACGTGGCATGATAGTGTTCATTGGCAGAAAGACCCTACCAGCGCATAGCTCTCATTGGGCGAAAATGCCCGGATGGATAGTACTCGTCCGAGAAAAAAAATCAAGTTGCTTGTCCAATTCGCTAACAAAATGGAAGCTTTTGTTGTGTTTTCATCCCGTACGTTTTTCGTTTGTCTTGGTCATTTCAATCTTTCTTTGTAAAAGCCAACTTGATGAGCTGTAAATTACAAATAGCAGTCTCAGTGGCTTTTGTGTGGATGAAAATTTAGTGGTGAACAATGAAACCAATCATTAGAGTATTTTTGTTTCGGGATATCAATTATCGCTAGTAAATGAAATAGTTGCCTTTTGAATGTGATAGTCACTTTCCTGTTGTGAATGACCAATAATGTCGTTTAAAGTACTCCATTTATTTTGCTTCACCATTTATGGTCGGACGAAAGGGATAGTCTCTTGACTCAAAATTACGCTAACCAAATTTCTTGATGCCTCATAACAGGGGCAGATTGTGGATCCTGAGTTGCTCGCTCGTTGGACCATCATGGGCGCTTTCCTTCCGTGGTTCCGTAATCATTATGATAATTATTACAAGCCATATCAGGAGCCTTACATGTATGCAGAACCCGTCCCCACCATCTGCCGCAAGTACATCGAGCTCCGCTACAGGCTGATTCAGTACATCTATGATGCCATGTATGAAAACACACTGAGTGGGAAGCCGATCTGCAGACCCATGTTTATGGACGAGATCAAACCAGGTGGAAAAGGAAAACCAAAGGCATATTTATGAGCATGCGCAGTAATTAACATTATAAGGACGGATAGGCTTTTCTTAAGCTTAATGGGTTCGAAGAGAATCAAAACCGTTTTAAATCTGAAGTTGGCAAACTAGAATTAAGATAACTTCTGCTCGGTCAGTATTCTTTACTTGAACATTGTTACGCTGTATATAGTTTTGTCCAGACTCGCTGGTTAAGCCCTGGTAAAATGGCGCATGCATGATAGTCGATGATAGTTGATGATAGTCAAAACTATCATCCACTATTATCAACTATCAAGCGGGTGGTCAAACGGCTCAAAGAAACTCGTGATAGCTGACGATAGTTTACCGTGATCCTCTAGTGTCAGGCACCTGCCGAGTGTCAACATCGCAAACAACTTCACAGGGATGAATTTTTCGCGGCGAAAGAAAGCATCTGCCTGCTTCGTTTTTCTTCAGTTGTTGGAAGAAGTAACTGAAAATTAACCTTGAGAGCGCTGGTGGAGAAAACAGCTGACCGAAGAACTATCATCAACTATCATGCGCGTGGTCAAACGGGTAAAACTATCATCAACTATCATGAAGAATTTGAAGGCGCTCAATTAAGTGAATGATAGTTGATGATAGTCGATGATAGCGCATGATAGTTGGTGGTCAAACGAGCGCGCGAGCTTTAACTATCATCGACTACCATCAACTACCATTGACTATCATGCGCCGTTTGACCAGGGCTTTAGATGCACATTGCATACCATAATATATATAAAACCATATTGAATTTCCATTAAATAGTCATACTAAAGAACTTCATCGTAGAGACTCAAAGAAAATTGTAGATCGTTTAGTACAGCGTCTGAAAAACAACACGGCAGGCAAGTACTTGTTAAGTACTTCCTTTAACTTGAACTGTACAATCTGAAGGAATGGGCCCTTTGCAGCTAATGGTCATGTGCCAGTACAAAAACACCTTGTGCTGGAGACCAAGCTACGCGCTGGGACATCCCAAACAAAGAAAATTCAAATTTGACTGAATTCAAGTCACTTTGTTTTGGATGTCCCAGTGCGTAGCTTGCTCTCCAGCAAGGGTTTTTTTTTGTACCATAAGACCATTACCTCCAAAGGGCCCATTGATATTAGCTCCAACATTAGCTCCACAGGGCCCATTGTAGGATTCCTATTGATAACAGATATACTTTTTTGTATTCTGACGGGATTACCCTAGTTAAATAAAGGTTTACTACTTTATCTGAATAACAGCATTATTGTCGAGTACCGAATATTAGTTTTTTTTTTAACAGGAGAGTTCCACATTGATCCATATGTTGATGATGACCATGGTTGGGGATTCAATGGATACACTGCTAACCGTCTGGATGATCAGTTCTTTTTGGGAAAAGACATCTTCGTGGCTCCAATAGTCAATCCAGGTTGGCTGTTCTTTTTATGGTGGAAGGAAGGGAAGGGAAGGGGTTGTGTCGATGCTTGAGTGTGCACGTTAGTTTCAAAATTGTTTCGCTTGCTTTGAAATAGGCAAAAATACTGAAGAACTTTTAGCTGTCTTTTTTTTTTAGACAGACTGTTCCACATACCGTATTACATGAATATTTTGGAGTGTTGTGTTATTTTGGTATTTCGTCCTTTTTATGGATACAATTTTTGGAGTCGTTTTTCATGATGGAAATTGACGTTATTTCTTGATAAAACAAAGTTGAATTTTCGTGAAAACAAACCATTTTCTAAGAAATCAACCAATCACTCGATCGTTAATCAGTCAGTCATTCACTCGTTCGATTGGTCATTTGAGAGGCAGTCAGTCAGTCAATCAGTCAGTCAGACAGTCACTCGGTCGACAGGTCATTCGAGAGCAGTCTGTCAGCCTGTGTGTCAGTCAGTCAGTCAGTCAGTTATGATCAGTCAGTCACTCATTTAGTCAGTCACCCAGTCAGTCAGTCAGTCAAAGAGACAGTCAGACAGACAGACAGACAGTAAGTCAGTCACTACATCAGTTATTCAATCGATCTATCACCTAGAAAAAACGTTTATTGGTATTAAAAGAACAAACAATAACAACAAACACCCTTCACCACTCTTGCCTTAGGTCAGAAGAGCCGAGCCGTGTACCTCCCCGCTGGAAGCAAGTGGTACCGCTTCACAAATGACGAGATGCCACTTGAAGCCCCTGTCGATGGAGGTGTGGAGATAGACTTCTATGCCCCCTGGGATGACCCCAGCAAAGATAACTGCGCCATATTCGTCCGAGAGGGTGCGATTATTCCCAAACGGGAGCTAGAGCAGTACATCGGAGAGCTGTATTCTCAGGGCAAGATGAACCCCATCACCTTCACCATCTATCCAGGACGAAACAGTAGCTATAAGCTATATCTTGATGATGACGGCGTTACTAACAACGCTGAGAAAGCAGGGGAATACCGCTTGACTGAGATCACACATGAAGGTCAGTTTACTTGAACATTGTTTGGTAACGTCTTCACCCAAAATGGGAATAACACTGTTTGGTAACGTCTTTGCCCCAAATGGGAATAACACTGGTAACGTTTTCGCCCCAATTGGGAATATAACACTGTTTGGTAACGTCTTCGCCCCAATTGGGAATATAACACTGTTTGGAAACGTCTTCGCCCCAATTGGGAATATAACACTGTTTGGTAACGTCTTAATTCGCCCCAAATGGGAATAACACTGTTTGGTAACGTCTTCGTCCATGATTGGAATAACCCGGATTTGGTATCTTCATCTAAAATGGGAATAACACCGTTTGGTCACATCTTCATCCAAAATGGGAATAATTTCTGATGGTTTTTAAGCATGATGCAATCACTAGATGAAAAGTCGCAAAACACATACCAAGATTTTGCCAGAATTTTCAATTTTATACTCGGTTTCGTGTCGTACATTTGAACTGTAGATGAAAGAATAAATAAATGAGAGACTACTGCAATTATGTTTGCCTAAAGAGAGCGTGAAAAAAATAGGCTTGACATAATTCGAACGCATGATCGTTGCGGTACCGGTGCAGTGCTCTGCAAAGCTATCAAGCCAACTGACTGAGAGTAGATCATTTGTAGTGTTTGAAGAAATGGAATGGGAAACGCATATGTTTAAACCGGCTGTGAATAAGAGAATTGACGATTGAGTCACCATCGCAGTTATGTACAATTTACTTTTGTATTGTCCACATCAAGCATTACATGTCAAAGTAATTAGTAAACTAAATCTTAATCTGAATCTAAATGTCGTTATGTCGGCAAAGTCGTGGGACATCACGCCAACTTTAAAATAATAATAAATAAAACTATACTAAAATATACAAAGTAGCAATAAAAGTTAATCTACCAATAAGAATTTAATTAAATTAGTTTACTTTTAAAAATACAGATATTGGCTGGAAACAGTTTCTTCTGCTGGAAGTTTGTTCCATTCAGTAATCGTCCTGGGAAAGAAAGAAAATATAAAAATATCTTTATGTCCTTTCGGTACAACAAATTTAAAATCATGGCTTCCCCGAGTCCTCTTTTCTCTGCTTGGTATCAAATAATCCCCCCAGTCCCCATCTAGGAGGCCGTGGCACATCTTGTATATAGTTGAGAGCCTTGTATGTCTTCTCATTATTTTCGTCGAATAGTAATTGGAAAGGTCACTTCTTTCAATTTAAACCCCTGACTTAATCTCAGTAAAGCAGTTTTCTGGCCAAATTTTGTCAATATCAATTTAATGGATACGTGACCTATTTTTATTATTAAATCTTTGATCTAAAATAGTGGTTCAGTTTTGTTAATTTACTAGTTTTCAGAAGCTATATAAAAGCTATTTGCTACCACTGACTAATAATTACGGAAATAACTGCAAATTGCCGGGAAAATAATTTGGTAAAAAAGTTAAAATTTCTTCTTTTGTGTCTAAGAAGAATCACTTCTTAAAAATCAGATAGATTTTTTCCCTTCAAGAAAGAATATTTGTATATTCCTTTTCACCGGCTATAATATAAACATTTTGCATTTTCCCATTCGCTTCGCTCTCGGTCCTTGGCTAAATAAGCGACTGTTATTATATCTCTCAGTTAGTATGCTGGTGTGATTGGTCAATTTTGCGGGCCGTATTTCACTGTACGGCCCGCTAAATTTAAACGTTTAACCTCAGAGATATAATAAATATCTTACTTACGTTCATTTGTTTTCTCTGTCCGTACTGTAAGTTAGGGATCTTCGTTTTTTCCCGTTGATATATGGCGGTCCGTAACTTACAGTACGGACCTCGAACTCGGTGGGTAAGATATTTATGCAGGCTAATGTAAAACAATCCTTAGTTATAAAATCGGATCCGTTTTAACCCAAAAATCCCCCAATTAAACCTCTTTAATTAACACTAATCATTTCTTTCACGATCGCTAGGAATTCCAGGAGGTAAGCGCATGCGCATTAAACGCCTGTACGACAAATTCATCCCGCATGAGACGTTCTTCTATCTGAGCATGCCGGGAACTATCAGCCCAACCTACGTGAAGGCCGAAGCATATTTTCTGAACCAGAAGACTGGGGCGACCGACGAGGATGCTGCAACAGCTTTGTCGAATTCCCAGGATACACCGGGCGCTTATTACTACAACACTTACCTGAAGACAACGTTTATTAAGATCTTTGACAACCTCAGTGATATCACTGTGGAGGTTTACTTCAATGATCTGAGATGAGCGTGGCTGACAGAGTAAATGATTAAAGGTGGATTTCCACTGTCGCGTAAATTTTACGTGCGTACAGACGTAAATTTAGCTGGCTTTACGTACGTAAACAAAATAAGAAACGACGTATGAACGGCCTCCGTAAACGTAAAAAGTTGAGCGCTGTTCAATTTTTTACGTTCACGCACGCGGCTCATACATCACCTCTTATTACATTTACGTACGTAAAGCCAGCTAAATTTGCATCTGCACGCACGTAAAATTTTGGCGAGAGTGGAAATCCACCTTAACTTGCATAGATTTCAGGTTTTGACGTCATGTAAGCAGGCTGAATTACTCCAATTTTTCCAAATAACTTTGGTTAGAAGTTTGTAAGAATAACTCGCCAAGGAAAAAATAAAATTTGCTAAAAATCAATGAATAGAAGTACTCAAGGCCTCTTCAAAACAAATTGGTCACACTGGTTATACTTCAATGCTTGTTTTTTTGTGACTAGTAATACGCTGATAAGTAAGCTCCCATAGTCACACAGACATAGTACCAGCATTAATATGAAGAATAGACCCTTCTCCAAAATGGCTGCCGAAAATTCAAATAAGTTAAAATTAAAAACGTATACCAGCACTAGAAAGAGCACTTTTACTTCAGCAACCCTGCAAAGCTTCAGTATATCAGGTGCAATATATCGGCTGAGAAAATGTAAGTTGAAAATGACAAATTTACAGACGTTTGTGTGACTGGGGTTATGACGTATACCCCCAGTCATACAAACGTCTGTTAATTTGTCAAATTTCATCTTACATTTCCTAAGCTGATATAACACCTAATATGCTGAAACTTTGCAAAGTTACAAAAGTAAAGGTGCTCTTTCCAGTGCTGGTATCAGTTTTTCATTCAGTTCAATTTTAACTCATTCAAATCTGTTGCCGCCATTTTGGAGAAGGGTCTATTGTACAGAGAATCGGCGAACAAGTATCAAGTCAAGCTCGCAGTTCCGTAAAAGACCAAATTTGAACTGAATTAAGTTCCAATTTGAGGGGAGGGGTGGAAGGAGGGAAAGAGGTTTTAGAGAGATCACGTTTTACGAAAAGCAATTATTCAGAAAATACACCCACCCCCCTTTGCACCTTTGAGATTCAGATTTCAACGTAAAGTGTCTGGACGTAAGTGAATTACGGCTGAGTTTTTCGCTATTTTGAAAACTATAAAACCACGTTTAAACATCAAATTTCAGCTTTCCTTAAAGATTTATCCCGGTAAATGGAAAGTGTCCTTAGTGGTTATGTATAATAAAGACGAATGTAAAGAAAGAAAAGCTACCTCGATACTGTCCTTCGTGCAGTCGCTATCTTGTTCCTTGTGAGTATCCCATGATACATAGGTAAAAGGTAACTCTCAATCTTAAGTTCGGATTATGTACATACAGCGAACTCCAAATTGTAAACTGCTACAACAACAACAATTTATTATAAGAGAAGACACTTTTTACAATAATAGTATACCCACAATTAGCAAGGGCTATTCGATGTGGGTAGCATTGATAGTTGTTTACATGCTCAAAAGGAAAAGAAAATTAACAACACAAAATAGATTCATTAAACACAGACAAAAAGAATTAAATAGGAAAATAAATGAATAAATAAATCACCTAAATGACTAATTATTATTTAGAAAGTTAAATGCAAGCTAACTAAGTAGTGACATAAGATTGACTGCTGGCCGACGTTTGCGGTTTGCAATTTAAGAGGAAACCCTTATTTATTCCTAGGGCCCTACGACTACAGCAGCAGTGCCATTCTCCAACCCACTCGGAGAGGATTGGTTACTCCAGGGGAGTTACTTTTTGAAAACTGGTAAATGCTCCGGTGGGGACAAATAAGCTGTTGCTCTACTGTACAAAAGACCATTTTCGAGTTGCTTTGAATCCCATTATCAACGGCGAGGCCTCATTCATAGTTTTTGCTATGTATGAAAACTAGTTTTCATTCACATGCAAACAAAACTAATTTTCACGTGAAAAGCTTTGCTCCTAGCCTCGCTTTCGTAATGAGGTTAAAAGCAACTCGGAAATGGCCTCATGTAAATCTCTTTATTCGTTTCTGACGTAAACATACTACCTAAGGATGAGTCAGACGAAAATAAGGCACAGAAACGTCTTCTCAGTCTTGTACTGTTTTCATTTATGGCATCTTAGCCAGAGATATGACAAATTCTCGTCTTTACAGGGAGGACTTCCCACTAAAACAAATCCACAAATCTTTGATATCTAATTCACAGGATGTAAACTGCCCTGTTGAGGCTAGTGTTCGACCCCTGGGGAGGGGGGATGGATACTGTTGAAATTCATTAATGCATAACTTCGTCATGGCCTTTTGGTGTCTTGTTGCTCTGGTCTTGTCCCTCTCTGTCTTGAATGTTAATGTTTGGCATGTTTGGCCGTGCGAATTCCTCGTTATTGTCGCTGTGTTGTGGACAATTGTCACTGAATAGTTGATATTCCAAGGAAAGCTTCACTGATGTAACAGAAGGCTGAAGAAAAAGACTATCATACAATTTTCTCCTGAACCGAAGGCGTGAAATCAAGCTGGCCCGAATAGGCCTTATTATGGTTTTCGTGCCATTTTGACGAGTAGGCAAACACGTCTTGAAATAACAGTTTTTTGTATGGAAATCCGATATCAAATAATTTTCAAAAAACATCTCTTCTGAAAAGTTCATGAATTGGACACTTTAGGTACTATGCAAAGGATTTTACAGAAAATAACTGAGGAATGTAGCTATGCTAAAAAGCATCTAGTTGCGTTTTGACATTTCCATACATTTGTCTGCATAGCGAACCGGCCGTGAACTGCTACTAGAAATAGTTCGCGGGAAAAAAATACAGGGAAATGTGTGGAAAGTTCAAAACACGACTTGACGCTTTCTGGTACAGCTACATCCCTCCAATTTTTTTTTCTTAAAAGCCTCAGTTCCTAGTGCCAAAAGTTTCCAATTCAAGAGTTTTTCAGAGACGATGTTTTATGAAAATTATTTGGCATCGGATTTGCATACAAACACTGTCGTTTTAAGACGTGTTTTCCTACTATTCAAAATAGTGTCAAAAACCATGATAAGGCCTATTAACGACTGTCGTTTTCTTCAAGTCTTGAACATATCACACTTGCCTGCTAATGGAAAAAAAACTTAGCGTCAAAAAGCGAGAAGGCTGGTATGAAGTTGTCAAAACTCAACTTATTCATGGCAGTTTTGACAGTCTATAGAGAATTATCAGTTATTCTAAAATATGCCGTAAGGATGTATGTTACCCGAAGATGCGTTTGTTCTTAAATACAAACTCTCGTTTCACCACAAAATAGTTACATCGTTTGAAAATAACAAACATTGAGTCCTGTCTACTAAGATACGTGAAAAGGCAGTCGGAGGAATGCGTTACAGTCAGTGTCGCCTGATATAGCTGTGAAGTGCTTTTAAATCAGTCACATGAATACATTGACTTCAGCCCACAAACGTAAATATTTTGTCAAAATCAACGGAGACTTTTTTAAGAACTAAACCAATTCTTCGATCTTAATACACGGTAATGTTCAAAGGTTGTGGCAATTTAGCGTTCTAAATTTGTTATACTTCCACGCATTTTAATTTATCCAAAGATTTTAATCTCGACTCAAATCAAAATCAAATGTCAGATAACCAGCGACGTAGTCTTAACAATAACCGAAGAATATTGTAAACATCAAAGATCATCAAAGAACAGACTACGTAACGCTGATTTTAGTTTTAATCCGGCAATTTTCGTTTCACAAAAAACGATTGGGAACAATATGGGATAACATCAAATTCACCAGCATACCTGGATACCCGATTGTTCAGAAAGATGCTGTGTGCAAACATTTTCAGTGTTACCCTCGCAAAGCAACACGTGATACCATTATACATGTCACGGAAGTTCACAACGTGTGAGTCACGCTCGTGGAGTTATTTGATTGGATGAGAGTGAACCCAAAATAGAGTTTAGAAGACGAGAAAAATCTTGCCCCTGAAGACCAGAAGACCAAATAAACATTTTTGGACCTGAGTCTTCGGGATCAGTCAATCGTTCTTTAAAACATTTGATGTTATTTTGCTGATAACAACTGATCAACGTGCGATGAAATATTTGTTCGCAATCGTTTTGTTCGCTGTTTTCGTAGCGGCATTCGCTAACTCTACCGTGAAACCCACAAAAAGTAACAACGCCGGAAAGAAGGCTCAGTGTAATGTGAATAATTACTTTTACGCCGGACCAAACACCAAGAAGATCGAGCAACAGCTGGCCGAAATAAGAGAAGAAATCAGAGCACTGAAGAGAAACCAAACTGGCGGCTCAGACGGAAAAGGTTTGTAACAGGCTTTGCTGAAAGACATAATTTTTCTGTAAATTAGCAAAGTTTTTACTCCCTATATTCTCCCTTGGGCCAATTAAGAATGAAATGATATTTGCTAAATGCGTGCGTTGAAATTTTTTCTTTCCAAATCGTTCAAAGTTTATTGTAGTCATCTTTCTCTATCCAAATGAGTTGTTTTACACATGGTTAAGTTTTGTTATAGCGTAGGGGGTCAAAATAATTTCACCTTCACTTAGCTCGTTAATCCATTGTTTGCTTAATGTGTTTGCATCTTGAAAATTAAATTTTATGACGCGAAAACAATTCATTTTTTCTGATGGACATTCACGTGTTTTCAAAGGACATTCTGGGTGTACTATGAAGGAAATTTCATTACATTAATTGTATCAGTTTCAGTTTACAAGAACTGCGCCGAAGTTTACAACTCCGGCAAACGAATCAGTGGAGTGTACAAAGTCGATCCTGATGGTTTGGGTGAATTTGAAGTGTTCTGTGATCAGAAAACAGCCGGTGGAGGTTGGACGGTGTTTCAGAAGAGACGGGACGGCTCTGTAGATTTCTTCCGCGCTTGGGATGACTATAAGCGGGGCTTTGGTAATCTGAACGGCGAGTTTTGGCTTGGACTGGACAAGATTCACCGCCTGACTGTTAGCAGCAGCAACAAGCTTCGCGTCGACTTGGAAGATCTTAATGGTAACACAGCATTTGCAGAATACAGTTCATTTGCTGTGACAAGCGAGAGGGCCAAATACCAGATGAGCTTGGGTAGTTACTCAGGTACGCTAATTATATTCCTCTTTACTAATAACATTTTCTTATAATATAAAAATTTAAGTTATAATTTCCTTTACAAATATTAATTATGGAATATGTTGCATTTTAGTAGGAAACGAACTGAAGGAGTATTAACAATTTGATTGCTCAATGTCCATTTGACTACGTGTTAAAAATTAAAGGTGAATGCATCAGAGTTGCCACAAAAGCTGAAGGAGGAGGATTGCCGTTAACTTTTTACATAATGAATCAGCTTGGATGAGGACCAAACGTTTGACTTGACCGTTTCCGTGAATTTCACACTTTACTTTACGAATAAAAGGGAAGTTAAAATTCGCCTTGTGCGCGCTTCTTTTTTCAGGAACTGCTGGTGATTCCCTCGGTTATCATCGGGGTGCACCTTTTACCACTAAAGACCGCGACTATGACCATGCCTCAGGCAACTGTGCTTGGGGTCATCATGGCGCCTGGTGGTACAAAAAGTGTTGCGCTTCCAATCTGAATGGTCTATACCTCCATGGTAAGCTGAACTGGAGAGGAGTAGTGTGGTCTACCTGGAAAAAAAACACCTATTCAGTGAAGAGGTCCGAGATGAAGATACGTCCAAAGGACTTTTGAGATTTTGCGTCTCGTTCTCAGTTCATTTTTATTGAAGTAAAACATGTAACCAAAGGGATTAACATCCTACAGAAGAATAAGGGAGCTTTGGTCGTAGTCTATAGTGGCTTAAATTTGTTGTAATCAGGCAATATTTGTAATCTCACAAGCGAACTTAAACACTGGACAAAAATATACTCCGGCATTGGCACAATGAGCGAATTGCTCACCTTATGCATGCGTTCCATTCTTTATTATTTCTTGTTTGAAATTAAATGCACCAATAACAGCTCTCGCCTTAAATTCATTGAGCATTTATCTTAGTTACATCTCATCATTGACTATCCCACAGGCAGCAGTTGCTAATTAATCAAAGCTGGGCAGTCAAACACCAGTTGCAAAGCAAGTACAATACCAAGTTTCTTTTTTAACAAAGTAGATGGTTGTGAAATGTTGAAACAAGAAATTCCCTTCAATTTTGCAGACAAAAAGATATCCTTCTATTAACTTTAATAAGCTGCCATTGCCGGTCTGTATATTCAATAGTGAGATTACAAATATTATCTGTTAGAATCGAGGAGTATAAAAATATGTTTTAAACAAAAGACTGCCGATAGTAGTCATTAAAACGCCTTTTGAGCAGAATGCTTAGTACAACTATTCTGTAAGGGGAATGCTTTAATAAACACCTTGGGTAATAATGGAAATTATCTGTGTTGTTTTCTGTTTTGTTTTAGTCAGCTCGGTTATGTTGCGCTTTCTTTAGTAATATGACAATATTAGCGAGTTAAATAAAGCGGGCAATAAAGCGGGTTAAAAGTCCTGTAACGATGTGGCTGAATTCTTGATCATGACACACTGTGGCATTTCAAATTAAGCTGCAGGAGGTTTATTTGTCAATGGTGCTTTTTTTATGCTGTTTAAAATGTTTCACCTTTTCAGTCTGTGGAGGAAATACTGAATCAATGTGGAACACGCAAGCGATGTAAGCGAATTACAAGTTATTTTGAAGCACATTTATTAGAACATAACAGAGCACGTTCTCTGATTTTGTAAATACTGTTTGGAATGCGAAGAACTAGCGAAGAATCACTCAAAAAAAGTATATATTGCAGTTGGTAAAAATTCGAAATCAAAACCGTAATTTTCCCTTAGGTAAATTCAGTACAAAAGCCCCTCAAACATTTCCGAGAAAGTTTGCAAATTTGAGCAAATAACAAAGTCTAACTGTTACCCACTGCCGGCCTCTTGAAACATCTCTGAAGTCTGCACAACCTTGATGGATGCCTTCTTGAAATTCTGTTGACATAATTCCTTCGCCAAAAAAGCTATAAAGTGAAAATTCCTACCTTGCACGCTTCCTCTACAATTTCACACTGGATTCCCTTCCTGTAGATCCCCGACGAATGCTGACGTAGAGCGCCGAAAATAAATTAATCGCTGGTAAGCTGTAAGGACGATTAGATACTGTTCCGCGCAACACCCCTAGTAACAGTAATAAATACAAAAGAAAAAAAAAAAAAGAAAGAAATTCAAGCTGGATAAAAGCTGAACCGTGAAGATTTTTGACCACAGCGGACTCACTGAAAATTTTTCGAAACGTCCCAAGTATTGAAATTAGAAATACAAACTAGAAATCTGCGGAAAAACCCAAATAATTATGATGCGATGTGATGTGTTTTTCCCGCGCTTTCCGCGGAAGTCGCTTCCCGCCACCAGAATTTGACGTTATGGCCGAGAGGACTTGGGTAGGAACTAGGCATGCGCTAAAGTGGCCATTACCGACAAGCTGTTCGTATGTTTTCGGAGGCCCGTTTCAACGATTCTTTTGCGGAAAATTAACTCTTGGCGATTGAGACGAGAATTTCGCTCCCTTTGAACAGCTTCTCACCTCACGGTCTCAAAATAGCTGCATAACATCCTTTTGCACGTTTTTCCTATCAGCTCACAAACTATATCCGCAGTAATCAGGCCTTACTGAGTCAAGATTTTGTCGGTCATGTCGTGTGGTTTGATGGCTGTTGGTTGTATGTAAGTGAAGCTATTTAAATTTTTACAATAGCTGTCCAAATTCCCGCGTGCTGATTGGCTCGTAGCTATTGACTATAAGAGTACAGACAAAAAAAAAATGACGTCAGATGTAACGCGAGCGCTTTCTCAACGAAAAAAATAGCCAATTCCGCTCGTACTTTTTCCATGTTATTGTAAAAAACAAATCGACGGCAGTTTTCTATGGTCTATACTCTTATAGACCATAAAATGACGCCAAATTTGGCAGTGAAACCACTCGCCTGCGGCTCGTGGTTCCACTTGAGTTTTGAACATTTTTTAACGTCATTTTATGGTCTATAAGAGTATAGACCATAGAAAACTGCCGTCGATTTGTTAATTAGAAGATAGGCAGTGTCTTGCTGTGTATCAGTCTCAGAAAAGTTTGCTAGGTAATTTTAGCATCCTTTACTTTGAAGTGCACCGCACACTGTCGAAACTTGGGGTGAAATACTAGACATTATTTCGCGTTTGTTTAAAATTGTGATTAACCCGTGAGCCAACAGGGAACTCAGCTGGCTTACTTACTGCTTAAGGCTTGGTTAAACTAGGAAACATTGTTTTGGAAGCAAATTTATTTCCCACTTTAGCAGCGCGGGAAACATATGTTGCAGAAATATATTTTGCTGCTCGGAAACAAGAAAATGGTTTTGCCTCAGATCAAAAAGATTTTTCCTTCCTGGACACAAAGTTTGCCTCCAAAACATATGTTTTCCAGTTTAGCCACCATGAAAGCAATGTTGACTAGTTTCCAGTGCTGCTCATTATAAAAAAATGTTTCCTAGCAACAAAGTCAGTTTATTATTATGCGCATGCGTGACTCTTTGTTTTCCTAAACAATGTTTCCTCGTTTAGCAACATCTTCTTTGCTTCCCGCTTATTTAGCCAGCCCGAAAACACAACAAGAAACAATCTTTCCTAGTTTAGCCATGTAGCTAATTTTATATCCCAGTTACTGTTAATAGAACGAGCTATTTATCAGTTTTCAAAAGGATCATTAGCACATACCTGTGGACTAAATACTCAGCCTAACAGCCTGTCTATAAAGTGGAGTGAGAAAGTGTTCGTGGTAGCATGGTAATTTACTGTCAAGTATTTTGGTTTTATATTCCAATCTCAGAGGAAAGCTTCATTAAGACAAAAGAAGCGCTGAAGATAAAAACCTTCAATAGAATCCTCCCTTATTGTGTTGACGGCGCCAAATCAGACTGTCTGGCAGTGGCCTTAACTACCGGCTTATCTGGCACGTTCGCATTTGCCTGCTAAATGGACTGAAGAGAAAACTTGGTGAGTAGGCTGTTATCGAAATTGTCAAAACTGCGAACTATTGAAAATAAAAAGAGAATTATTAATTTTGATAAAAACATTTCAAAATATGCTGAAAAAATATGTTACCCTAAGGGTCATTTGTTCTTAAATACAACTGACTCTTGTTTTTGTTGTAAGAATGCGGAAAAAAACGATCTGCCCAAAATAGTTTTATTGAGTTATATCTTCAGTTCAAAAGTAGCAAACGGCGAGGCCCATCCGGCTATACTTAGACACGTGAAAAGGTAATCGGAGTAATGCGTTACAGTATACTGAATGAAAGTATTTACAAATCAGTTTATGAATACATTAACTTTCAGCACACAAACGGAAGTATTTGACCAAAGTCAACCAGTTTTACAACTAAGCCAAATCTTCGATCTTAATACGGGGTAATGTTTTAAGATTATAAGTTATAACATGTGATTGTAGCGTTTGAAATTCGCTATGCTTTGCACTGTGTCCAAGGATGCACTGAAAATATTGATCTCGAATCAAATTAAAATCACATGTCAGAAAACCAGCGACTTTGTGTCAATAAAGAAAACTGTAAATATTGTTGTTCCATAGTACAGACTATTTAACACTGATTTTGGTTTTAATTCGGCAGTTTTCGTTTTAAATAAACGATCAGGAACAGTATGGGACACCATCAAAATACGTTGACCTTGTCCATTTGCCAGTCAATACGCCAGCATACCTGGATATCCGATTATTCTGAAAAATATTGTGTATAAACAGTTTCAGTGTTATATTTGAAAAGCAACGCGATGTGGTACTACATGTCACGGAAGTTCACAACAAGTGTGTCACGCTCGTGCGGTTATTTGATTGGATGAAAGTGTTCCTAAAATAGAGTTAATAGAGGACGAGAAAAATCTTGCATCTAAAGACGGAATAAACGCTTTTTTGGAGTTGAGTATTCGGATCGGGATCAGTCAATCGTTCTCTGAAGCATTTGATGCAATTTTACTCAAAACGAACTGATTTATGACCCGCGATGAAATATTTGTTCGCAATCGTCTCTTTCGCTGTTTTCGTAGCGGCACATGCTAACTCTACCGTGAAACCCACAAAAAGTAACAACGACGGAAAGAAGGCTCAGTGTAATGTGAATAATTACTTTTACGCCGGACTAAACACCAAGAAGATCGAGCAACAGCTGGCCGAAATAAGAGAAGAAATCAGAGCACTGAAGGGAAACCAAACTGGCGGTTCAGACGGAAAAGGTTTGTAACAGGATTTGCTGAAAGACAAAATTTTTCTGTAAATCGGTAACTTCTTCCTTGCTTAATTTTCGCTAAGAATGAAATGAAAGCAGATAAAAGCGGACGTTGAATTTTTTTTCTTTTCAAATCGTTCCAAACATATTGTAGTGATCTTCCTCCATTCAAATGAAACGGTTTACAATTAGGTTTAGTTATAGCGCTGGAGATCAAAAAAGCGTGTTAGTTTTACCTTCAGTTAGCTCTTGAATCCAAAGTCGCTAATATGTTCGCGTCTTTAAGTTAAATTTTATAACACGAAAACAGTTTATTTTTTTCTGATATATGTTCATTTGCTTTCAAAGGACATTAAAAGTTGGTGTAAGGCTAAAATTACTCTAAACGAAATTAAAAATTTGATTACATTTTGTCACAATTACAGTTTACAAGAACTGCGCCGAAGTTTATAAGTTCGGTAAACAGATCAGTGGAGTGTACAAAATCGATCCTGATGGTTCGGGTGAATTTGAAGTTTTTGTGATCAGAAAACAGCCGGTGGAGGTTGGACGGTGTTTCAGAAGAGACGGGACGGCTCTGTAGATTTCTTCCGCGGTTGGGCTGACTACAAAAAAGTTTTGGAAATCTCAACGGCGAGTTTTGGCTTGGACTGGACAAGATTCACCGCCTGACTGTTAGCAGCAGCAACAAGCTTCGCGTCGACTTGGAAGATCTTCATGGTTTAAAAGCATTTGCAGAATACAGTTCATTTGCGCTGACAAGCGAGAGAGCGAAATACCAGCTGAGTTTGGGTAGTTACTCAGGTACGCTCGTCATACCCTTTCTACTATAACATTTTATAATTATAGTAATAATTTCTTAAACAAAAGGTTTGATCACGGGATACATTGCATTTAGTAGGAAACAATCTGAAGGAGTATTGAAAATTTGATTGTTAAAGTCCATTTCACTACGTGCTATAAGAAAAGTTAAAAGTGAGTTTATGAGTGAGCGACAAAAACTGAAGGAGGAGGATTACTGTTAGTTGAAAAAAAACCACTTCTTTTTCAGGTTTTTTAAACTTTCTAAATAGTGAATCAGGTTGAATGAGGACCAAACATTTGGCTTGACAGGTTCGATGAAATTTTCAGTCTTCGTTTTACAAATTAAAGCAAATTAAAATTCACCTTGCGCGCGGTTTTTTTTTTCAGGAACTGCTGGTGATTCCCTCGGTTATCATCGTGGTTTACCTTGTACCACCAAAGATCGCGATAATGACAGTTACTGGCCGAGGAACTGTGCTTTGAATCATCATGGCGCCTGGTGGTACAAAAAGTGTTTCGTTTCCAATCTGAATGGTCTGTACCTCCGTGGTAAGCTGCACTGAACAGGAGTAGTTTGGTATCACTGGAAAAAAAACACCTATTCTGTGAAGAGGTCCGAGATGAAGATACGTCCAAAGGACTTTTGACATTTTTTGTCTCGTTCTCAGTTCACTTTCATTGAAGTTAAACATGTAACCGAAGGGAACTAGAATAAGGGAGGATTGACCGGTAGTGTATACTGGCTTAAATTTGTTGAAATCAGACAATATTTATAATCTCACAAGCGAACCAACACTGGACAAAAATATACTCCGGCGTTGGCACAATTAAAAATAGAAACTTCGTATGGTGCTTGCTTTGCAACTAGTGCAACTATTCTGTAAAGGGTATGCTTTAATAAACACCTTGAGTAATAATGGAAATTATCTGTGTTGTTTACTGTTTTGTTTTAGTCAGCTATGTTATTTTGCGCTTTCTTTAGTAAAATGACAAATATTGAAGGCGGGTTAAAAATCCTTGATGGATATGGCTGAATTCTTGACACACTGTGTCATTTCAAATTAAGCTGCTGGAGGGTTTTTTGTCAATGGTGCATTTTTTATGCTGTTTAAGATGTTTCTACCTTTTCAGTCTGTGGAGGAAATGCTAAATCAATGTGGCACACGCAAGCGATGTAAGCGAATTGCAAGTTATTTTGAGACACATTTATTGAAACATAACAGAGCACGCTCTCTAATTTTGCAAATACTGTTTGGAATGCGAAGAATCAGTCAATAAAAAATATATTGCAGTTGGTAGAAATTCAAAATTGAAACTCTAATTTTCAGTTAGGTAGATTCAATACAAAAACCCTCAAACATTGCCGAGAAAGCCTTTCTTTCAAGTTGCACATTTGAACAAACAACAAAGTCTAAATACCCACTAATGACCTCTTGAAACACCTCTGAGGGCTGAACAACCTTGATGGATGCCTTCTTGAACTTCTTTTGACATAATTCGTTCTCCGAAAATTCGGTGAAAGTTCTTACCTTGCCCGCCTCCTCTACAATTTTAAATTTGATTCCCTTCCCCTAAATCCCCGACGAGTGCTGGCGCGCGTAAAGCATCGAAGATTGATGAATCGCTGATTAGCTGTAAGAACGATTGGATTCTGTCTCGCGCAATACACCTTGTAAGAGCAATAAATAAATAAATAAAAAAACCCAAAGAAACAAGGAAATTCAAGCTACGTAAAAGATGGGCAGTGAAAAATTTTGGCCACAGCAGACTCACTGAAAATTTCTGGAAACGTCTCAAGTATTGAAATTAGGAATAGAAACTAGAAAATTGCGGGAAAAATCTAAATAATTATGATGCGATGCGATGTGTTTTCCCACGCTTTCCGCGGCAGTCGCTTCTCGCCACCAGAATTAAACGTTATAGCCGAGAGGACTTTGGTAGGAACTAGGCATGCGCTAAAGTGGCCATTCCCGGCAGGCTGTTCGTATTTTTTCGGAAGCCCGTTGCAACGATTCTTTTGTGGAAAGTGAACTCTTGTCGATTGAGAGGAGAATTTCGCTCGCTTTGAATAGCTTCTCACCTCACGGTCTCAAAATAGCTGTAAAACTATTCCTCAGTAATAAGGCCTTAATGAGTCAAGTTTTGCCGGTAATGTCGTGTGGTTTGATGGCTGTTGGCTGTAGGTAAGTGAAGCTATTTTAATTTAGAAGTCAGACAGTGTACATGTCTTGCATGCTGTATATATCTCAGAAGAGATAATTTTAGCATCCTTGCTTGCTTTGTAATCCACCGGCAGGAGCTTGTGGTGAAATACTAGACATCGTTTCGCGTTTGTTTAAATTCCAGTATTAAAATTCTGGTTAACCTGTGAGCAAACAGGGAACTCAGCTGGCTTAGTAACTGCTATTAAAAGGCCTGGTTAAACTAGGAAACATTATTGTTGTGGAGGCAAATGTTTCCTAGTTTAGCCGCGCGGGAAACATATGTTGCGGAAACAAATTTTGCTGCTCGGAAACAAGAAAATGTTTTTGCCTCAGATCAAAAACATTGTTGCTTCCCGGACACAAAGTTTGCTTCCGAAAACATATGTTTCCCAGTTTAGCCACCATGAAAGCAATGTTGACTAGTTTCCAGTGCTGCTCTCTAAAAATGTTTCCTAGCGACAAAGTCAGTTTCTTATTATGCGTATGCGTGACTGTTCGCTTTCCTAAACAATGTTTTCTCGTTAAGCCACGGGGTCAGCAAAACATTTTGTTTGTTTTCCGCTAATTTAGCAACCCCGAAAATATAACAAGAAACAATGTTTCCTAGTTTAGCTTGGCAGCTAATTTTATATCCCAGTTACTGGTCATAGAACGAACTATTTATCAGTTTCCTAAAGGATGATTAGCGCATACCTGTAGACGCAATACCGACTGAGCCTAACAGCCTGCCTGTAAAGTGGAATGAGAACTGAAATGTTCGTGGTAGCATGGTAATTTGCTGTAAAGAATTTTGTTTTTTTTTTTATGTTCGAATCTTAGAGAACATTTATTAATACAAAAGAAGGGAATTGCAATAAAATCTTCCCTTGTTGGGTTGACGGCGCCAAATCACACTGTTTGGCAGTGGCCTAAACGACCGTCTTTTCTGGAACATTCGCATTCGCCTGCTAATTGACTGAAGAGATAACTTGGTGAGTAGGCTGGTATCGAAATTGCCAAAACTGTGACTTATTGAAAATAAAAAGAGAATTATTGAGTTATGATAAAAACATTTTAAAATATGCTGTAAGAATATGTTACCCTCGGGGTCGTTTTGGTCTTAAATACAACCGACTCTCGTTTTTGTTGTAAGAATACGGAAAGAAACGATCTGCCCGAAATAGTTTTATTGAGTTATATCTTTCAAAAGTAACAAATGGCGAGGCCCGTCCGGCTATACTTAGACTCGGGAAAAGGCAATCGGAGAAATGCATTACAGTATACTGAATGAAAAATATTTACAAATCAGTTTGTGAATACATTAACTTTCAGCATATTTGACCAAAGTCAACCAGTTATAGAACTGAGTCAAATCTTCGATCTTAATACAGGGTAATGTTTTAAGATTATAAGTTATAACATTGTAGCGTTTGAAATTCGTTATGCTTCGCACTGTGTCCAAAGATGCACTGAAAATATTGATATCGAGTCACATTAAAATCAAATGTCAGAAAACCAGCAACTTTGTGTCAGTAAAGAAAACTGTAAATATTGTTGTTCCATAGTACTGACTCTTTACGGCTAATTTTGGTTTTGATCCGGACGTTTTCGTTTTAAATAAACGATTAGGAACAATATGGGACACCATCAAAATACGTTAACATTCTCTTTTTGTCAGTCGATACGCCAGCGTACCTGGATACTCGATTATTCTGAAAAAAACTGTGTATAAACAGTCTTAGTTACATTTGGAAAGTAACGCGATGTGGTCTTACATGTCACGGAAGTTCACAACATTTTAGTGAGTCACGCTCGTGGAGTCATTTGATTGGGTGAAAGTGCTCCAAAAATAGTGTTTAGAGGACGAGAAAAATCTTGCTTCTGAAGACGAAATAAAAGCCTTTGATGCGATTTTATTGATAACGAACTGATTTACGACTCGCGATGAAATATTTGTTCGCAATCGTTTCGTTTGCTGTTTTCGTAGCGGCATTCGCTAATTCTACAGTGAAACCCACAAAAAGTGACAACGACGGAAAGAAGGCTCAGTGTAATGTGAATAATTACTTTTACGCCGGACCAAACACCAAGAAGATCGAAAAACAGCTTGCCGAAATAAGAGAAGAAATCAAAGCATTGAAGAGAAACCAAACTGGCGGCTCAGACGGAAAAGGTTTGTAACAAGATTTGCTGAAAGATAAAATTTTTGCTTGTTACATTTTCCCTAAGAATGGAATGAAATCAGATAAAAGCGAACCTTGAATTTTTTTTCTTTTCAAATCGTTCCAAATAATTATATTGTAGTGATCTTTCTCCGTTCAAATGAGACAGTTTACAATTAGGTTTCTTTATAGCGTTGAGAATGAAAGTCGCAAATGTGTTCGCATCTTGAAATTAAATTAGATGACGCGAAAGAAGTTTATTTTTCTCTGATGTTTGTTCATTTGCTTTCAAAGGACATTAAAGTTTATGTACTAGAGCTACCCTAAAATAAGAATTTGATTACATTTTGTCACAATTTCAGTTTACAAGAATTGCGCCGAAGTTTACCAGTTCGGCAAACAGATCAGTGGAGTGTACAAAATCGATCCTGATGGTTTGGGTGAATTTGAAGTTTTCTGTGATCACAAAACAGCCGGTGGTGGTTGGACGGTGTTTCAGAAGAGACGGGACGGCTCTGTAGATTTTTTTCGCGGTTGGAATGACTACAAACAGGGTGTTGGTAATCTGAACAGCGAGTTTTGGCTCGGACTGGACAAGATTAACCGCCTGACTGTTAGCAGCAGGAACAAGCTTCGCGTCGACTTGGAAGACCTTCATGGTAAAACAGCATTTGCAGAATACAGTTCATTTGCTGTGACAAGTGAGAGGGCCAAATACCAGATGAGCTTGGGTAGTTACTCAGGTAAACTTAAAACGGATTCAGATTAAAGTTTATGACGTAAGAAAGAAATGAGAAAGGACTCTTATTCAGTTGACGGTTAGAGCTGTTAGTAGACTATATTGTTCCTATAAATTAATTGTTTACCTGAAATTTTAATCCCGAATTGAAAATGTGAACTTTTCTTGCTTGTTATAACCTCGAAGAGATATATGACAAAACCGTAACCCACTTTTAATAATGTTATACCTCACTGAGGCCTCAGCGGCATGTTGTTAAATGAATATAATTCATATATAAAAACATCGTTGCTTTAACTACGAAAATACTCGGACTTATAACTTTCGTATGATAAACTTCGGCCAAAAAGTTAAGAGTTTTCTTTTCTATAAATATCGCACACGACGTGCAAATCCTCTAGACAGTTCAGGTTGATCAAAACAATCTACAGAATATGTTGTGTCCAAACTAGAGTAACGAGTGTATAAAAACTGATCATGATTGTTAGCGTGGTCGCTCATTTTATCGTCCTGATGTTGCTCCAATACACTTCAAACCTGGCAGTTCGAAAAAAGCGATAATTAATTATATTAAATTTTTCGGACACAACCCGCAACTTTGCTGCAGTTCAGCTACGAGAGTATTAAAATCAGGATAAAATTAAAAAAAAAATAAAGTTATACAAATTTCGCAATTTTTATTTCACTCAGTACGATAAAAAAAGTGAGTGTACAAGCTACTGAGTAAATAAATGCGTAAATGTAAATAAAACTTACAAGCTCAAATTTGGTATCAAAAGCCCTGTGTCAGCCCGTAGCGATTTGTTAATGCGTAATTCTTTCACTAGGGTAAAATTATGCAAGCTTTTTGTTTTCGTTTCTAAGGCACTGCTGGTGATTCCCTCGGTTATCATCGTGGTTTAGCATTTTCCACCAAGGACAGGGATAATGACAAGTACTCAAGTGGAAACTATGCCTTGAACGATAAGGGCGCTTGGTGGTACAACGGTTGCCATCATTCTAACCTGAATGGTCTGTACCTCCACGGGAAGATTGATGGCAAAGGAATGGTGTGGTACCACTGGAAAAGTAATAGCTACTCTGTGAAAAGGTCTGAGATGAAGATACGGCCAAAGGACTTTTAAAATTCTTTGTTGCCATACTCAGTTTATTTAGCCTGAAGTGTAACATGTGAACGAGAGAATTAAAGGCTTGCATGGGTATAAGGGAGCTTTTGCTGTGGTGTTTAAATGTATTTTCTCTAAGCAGGTAATATTTGTAATCGGCCCACAAGCGAACTTTTACACTCGACAAAAAAATACACTCCTTGGCACAGTAAGTGTTCTTGTTTTAATAAAACAACTGACAGAAACTTGATTAGTTTTAATTAATCAAGTTTTAATCAAAAACTAATCTTTATTACCTCTTGTATCATGGACTGGCTCACAGATAGCAGAGGCGGGACAGTCACAAGTCAATTGGAACAGAAACAAGATAGAATTCTTTTTTAAAATAACTGCCTGATCGTGGTTTTTGTGAAGGGCTGACTTTTCCTCCATTTTTCATTCAAAAAGATATTCTCTTATCAAGTTAAATCAGCTGCCATAACCGGTTTGTCAATTCAACAGTAAGAACACCAGTATTATCTGTTAGGAGACTTAAATTACGTTTCAAGCCAACACTCCAGACCTGGAAAAAGTAACTAAAATGCCTTTAGTTGAGTCAAGAGCAGTTCTTTTTTTGTTCTGTAAGGGGGATATTTTAATAAACTCCTTGGGTGATAGCGGAATTAAACTGTGTTATTTCCTGCTGTGGTTTAATCAGTGCTGTTATGTCACGCTTCCTCACGTAAACTGACAAATATCAAAACCGAGTTGAAAGTCTAGCTTTTAGGGATTTGGGTGAATTATTGACGCACTATAGTATTTCAATGAAACCAATGGAGGCTTTTTTCTCTGAGGTGTTGTTTATTATGCTGTTCACAATGGTTTTACCCTTTCAATCTTTGGATGAAATCCTAAAGTGTGATCATTCAAATGAAAGCTACTCAGCAGTACTTTCCTGCGGTGTTGTTTATTATGCTGTTCAACATGGTTCTACTTTTCAGTCTATGGATGAAATGGTGAATCAATATCAAGATCGTGCGACGCGCAAGCGATGCAAGTGAATTCCGGGTTATATTGAAGAGCATTATTGTATCAGAACTGAGCATGTTTTTCGCAAATTTTGCAAAAGCTGTTTGGAGTACGAAGAACAAATCAATTAAACTATATATACATAGTGCAGTTTGTACAAAATCAAAACCAAAACTGGAACTTTCTGTTCGGATAGATTACCAGAAGCCCTCATAAAGCATTTCCAAGAACGTTTAGTGCATTTTTGAGCAAAAGTCGAGAATGACATCATTGCCCACTGACGGCCCGATAGACGCCTTCTTGAACTGAATTCGACGTAATTCGTTCATCAGAAAAGCTAAAAAGTGAAGATTCTTACCATGCTTATACGCTTTCACTGCAGTTTTGTATTGGATTGCCTTCCCCCAGTTCTCCTACGAATGCTGGCGTAGAACGAACCGCTGATAAGCTGTTTTGCCAATTGGATGATGTCTCGCGTAATACACCTTGTAAGAGCAACCGTGAATAAAAAAAAAAGAGAAAGAAAGAAAGAACTTCAAGCTGGACAGTGAAAAGTTTCGACCACAGCGGACTTGATCAAAATTTCCCGAACCGTCCGAAGCATTCAAATTACGAGTAGAAACTAGAGAACTGCGGAAAACTTTAATAACTATGATGCGATGTGATCCGTTTTTCTCGCGCTTCCCGCGGCAGTCTCTTCCCGTCAAAACTGGAGATTGCCATTATAGCCGAGAGGACTTGGGTAGGAATTAAGCATGCGCAAACACGGGCATTTCCGGCAGGCTTTTCGTAATTCGAAGCCCGTTTCAACGATTCTTCGTCTTGTGGAACTCTTGTCGATTGAGAGGAGAATTTCGCTTGCTTTGGATAGCGCTTTAGCTCACGGTCTGAAATAGCTCTATACAATTTTTTCCATGCATGGTTTTCGTATCGGCTCACAAACTTTTTCTGCAGTAATCAGACCTTACCGAGTCAAGGTTTGCCGGTCATGTCGTGTTGTTCAATGATGTTCGTTGGTAAGTGAAGCTATTTTAATTTAGAAGGTAGGCAGTGTCTTGCTGTACATATCTGAAAAACGTTTGCCAGGTAATTTTTAGCTACCTTGCTTGATTTGAAGTGCACCGCACACCGCTGTAGCTTGTGGTGCAATACTAGACATTTCGCGTTTGTTTATAGTTCTAGGAAATTATGGTTAACCTGTGAGCAAACACAGAACTCAGTTGGTTAAATAATTTCTCTAGCTTTGTTTTAATCTTATTTGCTTGTAATATAATGAGTTTCCAAAATGATGATTAGCGCATACCTGTAGACACAATATTGAGCGTAACAGCCTGTCTATAAAGTGGAGTGAAAAAAATGTTCATTGTAGCATGGCAATTTTCTGTTAAGAATTTTGTTTTTTTATGTTCGAATCTCAAAGGATAGCTTCATTAATACAAAAGAAACACCGAAATACACCGCGAGGATACAAAATTGGCTATCGTGTAACCCGTTTCAAGTGTAAGGGGTGTAGAATGTCAATTGAACGTAATCCATTGGATTCTGATCAATTTAGTTCGGGTGCCGAACTCAATCGAACACAATCTGATGGATTGGCCGTTCGATTTGTTCGATTGAGTTCGATTGGTTCAGAAATCGAACTCGCACAAAAGTAGGTGTTCGATTTCGTTCGATTGCCAAACTCAATCGAACTCAATCCACGGATTAAGTTTGATTTCGTTCGATTTCCGAACGTTCGATTTATCATGCCGGGTTAGATATCACCTACAGGCACCGTTTAAGAAATAAAAAATGAGAACTTAAAATGCGTTTATAAAACAATTCCTGGTTAGGTCCATAAATTGTGAGTCGTTGTTGCAGAAATTGCATGTTATCTATACTTTTACATGTAAAGTATAACATGTATACCTGTACAACAATACATGTTTTAACTAAGCTCATATATTTTTACACTCATATATTTGTGTTGTTAATGAAGTGTTGACAGCTGATTTGTAAGATGGCTTTATTTTGCATTTGTCAGTTGCTGAAATCTCTGGTATTCCTGTTAAAGGATGTCGTCTTTCAGTCATCCACCTTCACATTGGTGTACAAAATGCGCTTTGATCGAAATAGGCTCTTTATCGGTCATCGTTGCAAGCTCACCTTTATCCTTTCTTTGCCGACCTAACAGTGAGCTTGCTTCCATTGTTGGGTCGGTATTTCGGTTTTTCGGTTTTGGTGTCTGTTGCGGTTTGCGGTTTTTCCTTTTTTTGCCAGTTTTCGGCCAAAATACGAGCGGTTCAGATTTGGTATCCGATTTGGTTTTCGGTTCTTCCTATTTGGTGTCCGGTTTCCCTTAGGCAATTATGCGCCTCGAGCGCGTGCGCTTGCCAAGACTTTGCTGCCAAGGAAGTTTTCGAATAGCCTCCTAACCCAGACGTTATTGGTCAGTTGTTATTGGGAGGAATGTAAGTTCCCTCTGACGACCAAAACAGTAAAAATACTGTGCTGGTTAGTTTACTCTGGGCATGTTAGACCATTTTACAGTCAATAAAGGTCGGCACGTGACTGATTGCTGCAACACTTCAATTTAATCTCCAAATTCACGTCCAAGTTCTCAAAATTCTGGATTTTTTACAGAGCTGTAGCTATAGCCGGGATAGCTTTCTGCGATCGCAAAATTCCCCCAAAGTCCCCTAATGAGATTCAATGAAGGATTTTTGTAAATTTTCCTAATTTAAACAGAGACTAGAAGATATGACGGATTCACGACCATTAAGCATCCACAAATACCGTGATGAAATTAATATTGTCTAGTCTGTATGCTCCACGTGTCACCAATGTATCAGATCGATTAGGGTTTTGGAAATTGGGGTGCGTAAATTTTCGGCTTTGTATCCGGTTTCCGGAATTTTGGTATTTCGGTTTAGCGCGATTTTTTTGTGCTGTTTTTCGGTTTGTAGTAGACCCCAATGCCCCCCTTCCTTCTCCTCACAGTACTGTTCTAAGGTCATAACAATGTATTGTTCGAAATGTACTATGTTTCCTTGCACTTTATCCAAAGATTTTAATCTCGAGTCAATTGTGTTAACTTTTACTTGTGGCCAGTTGATACACCAGCATAACTGGATGCCTGATTATCCTGAAAATACTATATACAAACAGTTTCAGCGCTAAACGACATTACCCAACATGTTACGGAAGTTCGCAGCATGCACTGAACATGTGAGTTACTCTCGTGGAGTTATTTGATTGGATGAACGTGCTCATAAAATAGAGGACGAGAAAAAGCTTGCTTCTGAAACATAATAACGCTTTTGGAGCTGAGTCTTCGGGATCAGACTATTTAATGTTATTGTACTGATAACAACTGGTTACAACACGCGATGAAATACTTGTTCCCAATCGTTTTGTTCGCTGTTTTCGTAGCGTCATTCGCTAACTCTACCGTGAAACCCACAAAAAGTGACAACGACGGAAAGAGGGCTCAGTGTATAGTGAATAATTACTTTTACGCCGGACCAAACACCAAGAAGATCGAACAACAGCTGGCCGAAATGAGAGAAGAAATCAGAGCACTGAAGAGAAACCAAACTGGCGGCTCAGACGGAAAAGGTTTGTAACAGGATTTGCAAAACACAAAATTTAGCTAGAAATTACCAACCTTTTCACTCCCTATATTCTCGCTAAGAATGAAACCAACTGATAAATGCGCGCGCTGAGATTTTTCGTTTTCAAATCGTTCCAAGATTATTGCAGTGATCTTTCTCTATTCAAATGAGTCGTTTTACAATTAGGATTTGTTATAGCGTTGGGGATCAAAATACTTTCACCTTCAGTTAGCTAGTTAATCAAAATGAGTCCTCCTAATGTGTTGGCATCTTGAAATTAAAATTTTATGACGCGAAATCAATTCATTTTTTATGATGGATATTCGTGTGTTTTCAAACGACATTCTTGGTGTACTAAACGTCCTCTGAAGCGAATATTGTTCACATTAATTGTATCAATTTCAGTTTACAAGAACTGCGCCGAAATTTATAAGTTCAGTAAACAGATCAGTGGAGTGTACAAAATCGATCCTGATGGTTTGGGTGAATTCGAAGTTTTCTGTGATCACAAAACAGCCGGTGGAGGTTGGACGGTGTTTCAGAAGAGACAGGATGGCTCTCTAGATTTCTTTCGCGCTTGGGATGCCTACAAACGGGGCTTCGGTAATCTGAACGGCGAGTTTTGGCTCGGACTCGATAAGCTTCACCGCCTAACTGTTAGTAGCGGGAAAAAGCTTCGCGTCGACTTGGAAGATCTTCCTGGTAACACAGCATTTGCAGAATACAGTTCATTTGCTGTGACAAGCGAGAGGGCCAAATACCAGCTGAGCTTGGGTAGTTACTCAGGTAAACTTAAAAGGGATTCGATCAGACTGAATTTTGTGATGCAGGAAAGAAATGAGAAAGTGTTAACAATTTTATTCAGTTGACAGTTAGAGTTGTTAGTTGGCTGTTTTGTGCCTATAAATTGATTGTTAACCTGAAATCTTAATCTCGATTTGAAAATGTAAACTTTTCTCGCTTCTTATAACCTCGAAGAGATATACTGATGAGCCCTCATATTCCTTCTTAATAATTTAATAGTTCAGGAGTGCAACAGGTTGTTAATATAATTCATACATGAATTATCGTTACTTTAACTATGAAAATGCTCGGACTTACAATTTCAAATATGGTATCAAAAGCTCTGCTTCAGCCTGTTTCGGTAGCGATTTGTTAATGCTTAATCCTTTCACGGAGGTAAAATTTTGCACGCTATTTGTTTTCGTTTCTAAGGTACTGCTGGTGATTCTTTCGATCATCATCGTGGTTCAGCGTTTACCACCAAGGACAGAGATAATGACAGTAACTCGGGCAACTGTGCCTTGAGTTATAAAGGAGGTTGGTGGTACAACAGTTGCCATTATTCCAACCTGAATGGTCTGTACCTCCACGGGAAGATCGATGGCACTGGAATGTCGTGGTACCGTTGGAAAGGCAACCACTACTCTGTGAAAAGGTCAGAGATGAAGATACGGCCAAAGGACTTTTAGAATTCTGTGCTGTATACTCAGTTTATTTACCCTGAAGTGTAACAAGTGAACGAGAGAATTAAAGGCTTGCATGAGTATAAGGGAGTTTCTGATGTGGTTAAAGTTTCATTTGAATACCGTAAAATTCCGAAATTAACAATCCCAAAAAGCAACATCAAATAATCATGGCCCCTAATAAATCTCAAAAGTAGCCCCCCCCCCCCCTCCCACATTCATTTTCATATAACCCCCCTAGTTACTCCTGATATTATGGACTGGCGGGACAGTCACACGTCAATTGGAACGGAAACTGATCAACGATAAAAATCTCTTTAAAAAAATAACCACATTTTTGCATTCAAAAACGAATTCTTGTTCCAACTTAATCTGCTTACGTTACCAGTTTCACTTTCTCAACATTATTACCTGTTAAGAGACTAAAAACATGTTTTGTTACGTGGGATGCCCTGAGGGGCATACCGTGTCTAAAAACGGGCTCCGTATCTTTTTTATTCATGGTGGCCACAAATCTGCACATTAATTTATTCATTAAACTCTGCCCCCTCCTATTAGGGATGTATTGTTCTGATTGTCTTCAACAAAAGCAGGCCAATCAAAATCCATTCTTGTCGCCTATATCGCGAGGGAGGGGACCCACTCACCCCTACTTGTGTGACGTCAAAGCATCATTTGATTTAGTCATTAAAACTGGATTAAATTGTGGCGCCATAATGTTAACATGTTGTGGACTCAAGTGTGCCTTTTTTCAAACGAAAAATTAACCGTTTTGAAGCGGTAAATCGAAAGGATAACTTTTAAGAAGCACTCGACATCTAAAACGGTGGAAATTGGAGAGTTCCTGGCGAAGGAATCGTGCTTTGTTACACGGAATGCCCGCATGGCAGGCCGTGTCTAGGTTTGGGTCGGGTATCTTTTTTTTTTCTTCATTGTAGCCACAAATGTGCACATTAATTTATGCATTAAAATATGTCCCCCCCTAGTGGGGATGTATTGTTCTGATTGTCTTCAACAGAAGCGGTCCAATCAAAATCTATTATTTAGGCACATATCACTAGAGAGAGGACC
>NW_028145470.1:6542500-6557500 GCF_977016875.1 Pavona decussata | reverse complement strand
ATTTTTGAGATGTGCAAAGGTGAGTGATACAACTTGGATGCTGTTGAACGGAGAAATTTAGGGTAAAAGCTTCGGAGAGCACTAAACTTGCTGCGTGACACTTGTTACAGAATGCCAAGGTACAGGGTCGTTGTGACCTCGTCCGTGGAGGCGAAGCAGAAATCAATCATTAACGAAACTAGAACTATTTAATTTGTTTACAAAATTCGTAGTCTTCACACGTACACTGTAGTAGTCTATGGTAACTCAGTGTAGCACGGCGGTACGGACGGTCGGGTAATTCAGTAGTTTGGTTATTTACAACGCACAGACATTCTTTTATATACTCAGAGAATATTAATTAAGTTCGGTAAGCCTTTCAACTAAAATTAGTTTTACTACAGAGTAAGTAACTAACTTTGCAAGGTTACTAAAGTAAAGGTGCTCTTTCTATTGCTGGTATCAGTTTTTCATTTAGTTCAATTTTAACTCATTCAAATCTGTTGCCGCCATTTTGGAGAAGGGTCTATTGTATTGAGAATCGGCAAACAAGAAATAATAAAATCAAGTCAAGTTCACAGTTCCATAAAAGACCAACTTTCAACTGAATTCCGTTCCAATTTGGGGGAGGGGTGGTGGAAGGGAAAGAGGTTTGGGAGGGATCACGTTTTACGAATAGCAATTATTCACAAAAAACCCCAGTTTGCACGTTTATGGTTCAGGTTTCAACGTCAAGTGTCTAGACGTAAGCGAATTACGGCAGAGTTTTTTTGCTATTTTGAAAACTGTAAAGCCACATTGTAACGTAAAATTTCAAAACTGAATGCAAGGCTGGCACTACGGCAAAGGGCAGATTTATTAGTGGCCAATATTTCGACTAATAGAATTAGTCTTCCTCAGGGCCAGAGCTATACTGAAGGAAAATATAATAACGGCTCCTTAAATTAAAGTTTGAAAAATACATGGAAAAACATGATTGGCTAACACATGATATGATGACAGCGTACTTGTAAATATGAGATAACAAAAATATAGAAGTGTATAATCAAGGTTCAGCATTCGTTTTTCCTGTTAATGCCTTCTGGAGATAACGTTTTCCCTCTATGAATTAGAAAAGCCTCGCGTGCCTTACGGCGGGAGGCATTGATGGTGGGTTGTAGTTCGAGAGGGATAAGTTGCATGTCTGCAGAAGAGTGACCTGGTAAGTTGAAGTGTGTAGGGACTGCTGCTGTGGAGATGGCGTGATGTGGGTTATTTGTCGCTTGTCTGTGTTCTGTGAACCTTTCACGGATCGTGCGTTTGGTTTCCCCTATATACTGTTTTTTACATTTTTTACATTCAATCATATAATTTATGTAAGGTTAGTAGAATTACAGGTTATATGTTGTTTTATTTGTCTTGTTTCGCCGGTGTTGCTAAAAGTGTACGAAGTTCTTGGATTGTCAATGTAAGGGCAAGTGAGACATCCATGAGTTGAGTTGCAGCGGAAAGTGCCAGAGGTGAGCTTGGGTGTTGTGTTAGTGTTCTTTAGTTTTGCTCGAACCAAAAGGTCGCGAAGGTTTGGTGAACGACGGTAAGCGATGAATGGTTTATCTTTGAATATTTTTTGAAGGCGATCTGTGGAGTTGAGAATAGGTTGTTTCCTGTGAAGTATTTCTTGGATATTAGGTAGTGCTGGGTTATAAGTGACGGTGAAGGGGACTGGGATGTTGGATTTATCTTTATCATGATTATGTTCCTGTAATGTCTCACTTCTGAGTATTTGTTCTTTCACAAAACGGTCTTTATAGCCTCGTTTTGTTAAATATGAGAGCAATTCTGCTGATCGATGTTCGAAGAATTCGTCTTTGGAGCAAATCCGACGTAAACGGAGAGCTAGGCTGTAAGGGATGGCTTTTTTTGTATGATAAGGATGACTTGAGGAGTGGAGTAAATACTGGTGTTTGTCTGTAGGCTTGCAATAGAGATCGGTTTCGATTTTTCCATTTTCGAGTTAACGTCCAGGAAAGGAATAGAAGTTGTAGATCGTTCACTAGTGAACTTAATAGTAGGGTGGATGTTGTTGAGGTATGTGATGAATTTGTCTAGTGCCAGCCTTGCATTCAGTTTTGTATTTTCACGTTCAAGTGACGCCTGACACGAGGTCTTTCACAAGAGAGATCCGGCAAAATTACCAGCAAGTTTAATTCCTGCGTTGTGTGGACCTCTGCATTCAAAAGTCAAATTTCAGCTTTCCTTAAATATTTATCCCGATAAATGAAAAGTGTTCCTTAGTGTTTGTGTCTAATAAAGACAAATTTAAAGAAACAAAAGCTACCTCGATACTGTCCTCCGTGCTGCCGCCATCTTGTTCCTTGTGAGTATCCCATGATACATAAGGTAAAAGGTAACCCTTAATCTTAAGCCCGGATTATGTACATACGGGGAACTCCAAACTGTAAACTGCTCGCCAACGTTTGCGGTTTGCAATTTAAGAGGAAGCCCTCATTCTTAAAGTCTCCATTTTATTCCTAGGGCCCTTCGACTACAACAGCAGTGCCATTCTCCAACCCGCTGGGGGAGGATTGGTTACTCCAGGGGAGTTGCTGTTTGAAAACTGCTAAATGCTCCGAAGGGGACATATAAGCTGTTGCTCCACTGTACAAAAGACCATTTTCGAGTTGCTTTTGAACCCCATTATGAACGGCGAGGCCTCATGCATAGTTTTTGCTATGTATGAAAACTAGTTTTCAATCACATGTGAACAAAACTAATTCTCACATGAAAAGCTTTGCTCCTTGCCTCGCTTTCGTAACGAGGTTAAAAGCAACTCGGAAGTGGCTTCATGAAAATCTCTTCATTCGTTTCTGGCGTAAACATACTACCTAAAAATGAGTCAGACGAAAATGAGGCACAGAAATATCTTCTCAGTCTTGAACTAATTAATTTCTAAGTACTGTTCTCATTTATGGCATCTTAGCCAGAGATATGACAAATCCTCGGCTTTGCAGGGAGGACTTCCCACCAAAACAAATCCATAATTCTTTGATGTCTAATTCACAGGATGTAAACTGCCCTGTTGAGACTAATGTTCGACCCCTGGGGAGGGGGGATGGGTACTGTTGAAATTCATTAATGTATAACTCTGTCATGGCCTTTTGGTGTCTTGCTGCTTTGGTCTTGTGCCTCTTTTTCTTGGATGTAAATGTTTGGCATGTTTGGCCGTGCGAATTCCTCGTTATTGTCGCTGTGTTGTGGACAATAGTCTCTGAATAGTTGATATTCCAAGGAAAGCATCACTGATGTAACAGAAGGCTGAAGAAAAAGGCTATCATACAATTTTCTCTTGACCGACGGTGTGAAATCAAACTGGCCCGAATAGGCCTTATTACGGTTTTCACGCCATTTTGACGAGTAGGCAAACACGTCTTGAAATAACAGTGTTTGTATGGAAATCCGATATCAAATAATTTTCTTAAAACATCGCTTCTAAAAAGCTGATAAATTGGAGACTTTAGGCACTATGCAAAGGATTTTACAGAAAATAACTGAGGAATGAGATGTGCTAGAAAGCATCTAGTTGCGTTTTGACATTTCCATACATTTGTCTGCATAGCGAACCGGCCGTGAACCGCTACTAAAAATAGTTCGCGGGAAAAAAAATACAGGGAAACGTATGGAAAGTTCAAAACACGACTTGACGCTTTCTGGCACAGCTACATCACTCCAATTTTTTTCCTTAAAATCCTTTTCCTAGTGCCAAAAGTTTTCAATTCATGAATTTTTCAGAAACGGATTTCGAATTTCCATACAAACACTGTTATTTCAAGACGAAGATCTCATCGCCTATTTTTAGTTTTTAAGTCCTTGAATGGCTTGATTGATTGGAATTTTAATTTTAATCATTTTAAAGACATCCATGATTATAACACTCGTTTTAGTAATAACATCTGTAAACCACAATCAAAGCGCTCATGGGGACAGCATCGTTTTATTTGTCATGCGGTAGATGACTGGAACGCTCTCCCAGACGGCATTAGGAACATTTCCAATTTTTTAGTTTTTAGACGTCTTATTAGAAACATGTAGACTTTTTTATCGATCTTATCCTTTTTACTTTTTATTTTTTAGATAGCTATATTTGTAATTTTTTTGTATTCTTACGTTAGATTTATGCAGGGCCTCACTGAAAACCACATTTTGTGACGTGGGCTCCCTGTTAAAATATCTTATTTATTAGTTTGCCCACTCGTCAAAATAGCGCCGAAAACCGTGATAAGGCCTATTAACGACTGTCTTTTCTTGAACATATGACACTTGCCTGCTAATGGAAAAGACCTAAGAGAGAAGGCTGGTATGAAATTGTCAAAACTCAACTTATTCATGGTAGTTTTGACAGTCTATAGAGAATCATCAGTTATTCTAAAATAAATATGTTACCCGAAGGTGCGTTTGTTCTTAAATACAAAATCTCGTTTTTCGTGTAAAAACGGAAAGTAACGTTTCACCACAAAATAGTTACAGCTTTCGGAAATAACAAACGTTGAGTCCCGTCTACTAAGACAAGTGAAAAGGCAGTCGGAGTAATTCGTTTAATACAGTCAGTGTAGCATGATATTGTTGTGAAGTGTTTACAAATCAGTTCATGAATACATTTGCTTCAGCCCACAAACATAAATATTTTGTTCAAATCAAAGTAGACTTTTTTAAGAACTAAACCAAATCTTCGATCTTAATACACGGTAATGTTCAAAGGTTATAACAATTTAGCGTTCTAAATTTGCTATATTTCTACGCACTTTATCCAAAGATTTTAATCTCGAGTCAAATCAAAATCAAATGTCAGATAATTGATAACAAGCGACGTAGTCTCAACAATAACGGAGGAATATTGTAAACATCATAGAACAGACTATGTAACGCTGATTTTAGTTTTAATCCGGCGATTTTCTTTTCACAAAAAACGATTGGGAACAATATGGGACAACATCAAATTCACTGTGTGCAAACAGTTTCAGTGTTACACTTGAAAAGCAACACGCGATACCATTATACACGTCACGGAAGTTCACAACGTGTGAGTCACGCTCGTGGAGTTATTTGATTGGATGAAAGTTCTCCCAAAATAGAGTTAAGAAGACGAGAAAAATCTTGCCCCTGAAGACCAGAAGACCAAATAAACATTTTGGAGCTGAGTCTTCGGGATCAGTCAAACGTTCTTTAGAACATTTGATGCTATATATTTTCCTGATAACGAACTGACTTGCTAGGGACGCAATGAAATATTTGTTCGCAATCGTTTCGTTCGCTGTTTTCGTAGCGACACTTGCTAACTCTACCGTGAAACCCACAAAAAGGAACAACGACGGAAAGAAGGCTCAGTGTAATGTGAATAATTACTTTTACGCCGGACCAAACACCAAGAAGATCGAACAACAGCTGGCCGAAATAAGAGAAGAAATCAGAGCACTGAAGAGAAACCAAACTGGCGGCTCAGACAGAAAAGGTTTGTAACCTGATTTGCTGAAAGACAAACTGAATTTACTGTAAATCAGCAAACTTTTTGCTTGCTACATTTTCGCTAAGAATGAAGTGAGATCAGATTAAGGCGGACGTTGTTTTTCAAGTCGTTCCAAGCATATTGTAGTAGTCTCCATTCCATTCAAATGAGACGGTTTACAAATAGGTTTTGTTATAGCGTTGGAATAAAAAAAAAAAAGCGTGTTAGTTTCACCTTCAGTTAGCTCGTGAATCCAAAGTCGCTATTGTGTTGAAATTAAATTTTATGACGCGAAAGAAGTTTATTTTTCTCTGATGTACGTTCATTTGCTTTCAAAGGACATTAAAAATTGGTGTCAGGCTAAAAGAACTCTGAACGAAATTAAAAATTTGATTACATTTTGTCACAATTTCAGTTTACAAGAACTGCGCCGATGTTTATAAGTTCGGTAAACAGATCAGTGGAGTGTACAAAATCGATCCTGATGGTTTGGGTGAATTTGAAGTGTTCTGTGATCAGAAAACAGCCGGTGGAGGCTGGACGGTGTTTCAGAAGAGACGGGACGGCTCTGTAGATTTCTTCCGTGGTTGGGCTGACTACAAACAAGGTTTTGGTAATCTCAACGGCGAGTTTTGGCTTGGACTGGACAACATTCACCGCCTGACTGTTAGCGGCAGCAACAAGCTTCGCGTCGACTTGGAAGATCTTCATGGTAAAACAGCATTTGCAGAATACAGTTCATTTGCTGTGACAAGCGAGAGAGCGAAATACCAGCTGAGTTTGGGTAGTTACTCAGGTACGCTCATCATACCTTCTCTACTATAACATTTTATAATTATAGTAATAATTTACTAAACAAAAAGTTTGATCACGGGATACATTGCATTTAGTAGGAAACAATCTGAAGGAGTATTGAAAATGTGAATGTTAATGTCCATTTCACTACGTGCTATAAGAGAAATTAAAAGTGAGTTTATGAGTGGGGGATAAAAACTGAAGGAAGAGGGTTACGTTAGTTAAAAAAAAAAACACTTCTATTTCAGATTTATTAAACTTTCTAAATAATGAATCAGTTTCATTGAGGACCAAACGTTTGGCTTGAGAGGCTCGATGAATTTTTCAGTCTTCGTTTTACGAATTAAAGTAAATTAAAATTCGCCTTGTGTGCGGTTTCTTTTTTCAGGTACTGCTGGTGATTCCCTTGGTAATCATCGTGGTGCATCTTTTACCACCAAAGATCGCGACTATGACCATGCCTCAGGCAATTGTGCTCGGGGTCATCATGGTGCCTGGTGGTACCAAAGTTGTTGCCTTTCCAATCTGAATGGTCTGTACCTCCATGGCAAGCTGGATTGGAAAGGAGTATTGTGGTATCACTGGAAAAAAAACACCTATTCTGTGAAGAAGTCCGAGATGAAGATACGTCCAAAGGACTTTTGAGATTTTGTCTCGTTCTCAGTTAATTTTCATTGAAGTAAAACATGTAACCAAAGGGATTAACATCCTGCAGAAGAATAAGGGAGCTTTGGTTGTAGTCTATAGTGGCTTACAGTTGTTGTAATCAGGCAATATTTGTAATCTCACAAGCGAAATTTAACACTAGGCAAAAATATACTCCGGTATGGCACAATAGGTGACTTGTTTATCTTATGCATGCATTCCAGTCTTTACTATTTCTTGTTTGAAATTAAATACGCCAACAACAGCACTCGCCTTAGCTTCATCAAACATTTATCTTAGTTACATGATATCATTGACTATCCCACAGGTAGCAATTGCTAATTAATCTAAGCTGGGCAGTCAAACACCAGTTGCAAAGCAAGTACGATACGAAGTTCCTTTTTTCAAGTGGATGGTTATGTTGTGAAACTTTGAAACAAAAAAAATTTCCTCCAATTTTGGAGACAAAAAGGTATCCTTGTATTAACTTTAATGAGCTGCCATTGCCGGTCTGTATATTCAATAGTGAGAATACAAATATCATCTGTTAGGATCGCGGACTATAAAAATATCTTTTAAACAAAATACTGCCGATAGTACCCATTAAAACGCCTTTTGAGCAGAATGCTTAGTGCAACTATTCTGTAAGGGGAATGCTTTAATAAACGGCTTGGGTAATAATGGAAATTATCTGTGTCAGTGTTTTCTGTTTTGTTTTTTAGTCAGCTCGGTTATGTTCCGGTTTCTTTAAGAAAATGACAAATATCGAAAGCGGGTTAACAGTCCTGTAACGAGGTGGCTAAATTCATGACGCACTGTTAATAGCATTTCAAATTAAGCTGCAGGAGGTTTTTTTTGTCAATGGTGCTTTTTTTTTTTATGCTGTTTAAAATGTTTCTACCTTTTCAGTCTTTAGAGGTAATGCTGAATCAATCTGGAGGAACACGCAAGCGATGTAAGCGAATTGCAAGTTATTTTGAAGCACATTTATTGGAACACAACTGAGCACGCTCTCTAATTTTGCAAATACTGTTTGGAATGCGAAGAGTCAAGTCAATAAAAAAGTATATCGCAGTTGTTAGAAATTCAAAATAAAAACCGTAATTTTCAATAAGGTAGATTCAGTATAAAAGACCCTCAAACGTTTCCGAGAAAGTTTGCACATTTGAGCAAATAACAAAGTCTTAATACCACTAATACCCACTGCCGGCCTCTTGAAACATCTCTGAAGGCTGCGCAACCTTGATGGATGTCTTCTTGAACTTCTTTTGACATAATTCCTTCGCCAAAAAAGCTATAAAGTGAAAATTCTTACCTTGCACGTTGCCTATACAATTTTAAATTTGATTCCCTTCCTGTATATTCCCGACGAATGCTGACGTAGAGCGTCGAAGATAAATGAATCGCTGATGAATCGCTGATAAGCTGTAAGGACGATTGGATACTGTTCCGAGCAACACCCCTAGTAACAGTAATAAATAAAAAAAGAAAAAAAAGAAAGAAATTTAAGCTGGATAAAAGCTGAACCGTGAAGGTTTTTGACGACAGCGGACTCACTGAAAATTTGTCGAAACGTCCCAAGTATTGAAATTAGAAATACAAACTAGAAATCTGCGGAAAAACCCAAATAATTATGATGCGATGTGATGTGTATTTCCCGCGCTTTCCGCGGAAGTCGCTTCTCACCACCAGAATATGACGTTATGGCTGAGAGGACTTGGGTAGGAACTAGGCATGCGCTAAAGTGGCCATTCCCGGCAGGCTGTTCGTATATTGTCCTAGGCCCGTTTTAATGATTCTTCTACATGTGGAAAATTAACTCTTGGCGATTGAGAGGAGAATTTCGCTCGCTTTGAACAGCTTCTCACCTCACGGTCTCAAAATAGCTGTAAATCATCCTTTTGCTCGCTTCTCCTATCAGCTCACAAACTATTTCCGCAGTAATCAGGCCTTAATGAGTCAAGTTTTGCCGGTCATGTCGTGTGGTTTGATGGCTGTTGGTTGTAGGTAAGTGAAGCTATTTTAATTTAGAAGTTAGGTATATATCTGTTTATATCTCAGAACAGGTAATTTTAGCATCCTTGCTTGCTTTGAAGTCCACCGCAGGAACTTGTGGTGAAATACTAGACATCATTTCGCGTTTGTTTAAATTCTAGTATTAAAATTCTGGTTAACCTGTGAGCAAACAGGGAACTCAGCTGGCTTAGTTACCGCTTTTAAAAGGCCTGGTTAAACAAGGAAACATTGTTGCGGAGGCAAATGTTTCCCAGTTTAGCCGCGCGGGAAACATATGTTGCAGAAACAAATTTTGCTGCTCGGAAACAAGAAAATGTTTTTGTCTCAGATCAAAAAGATTTTTGCTTCCCGGACACAAAGTTTGCCTCCAAAACATATGTTTCCCAGTTTAGCCACCATGAAAGCAATATTGACTAGCTTCTAGTGCTGCTCTCTAAAAATGTTTCCTAGCGACAAAGTCAGTTTCTTATTATGCGTATGCGTTACTGTTCGCTTTCCTAAACAATGTTTTCTCGTTAAGCCACGGGGTCAGCAAAACATTTTGTTTGCTTTCCGCTAATTTAGCAACCCCGAAAACATAACAAGAAACAATGTTTCCTAGTTTAGCTTGGCAGCTAATTTTATATCCCAGTTACTGGTCATAGAACGAGCTATTTATCAGTTTCCTAAAGGATGATTAGCGCATACCTGTAGACGCAATACCGACTGAGCCTAACAGCCTGCCTGTAAAGTGGAATGAGAACTGAAATGTTCGTGGTAGCATGGTAATTTGCTGTAAAGAATTTTGTTTTTTTTTTTATGTTCGAATCTTAGAGAACATTTATTAATACAAAAGAAGGGACTTGCAATAAAATCTTCCTTTGTTGGGTTGACGGCGCCAAATCACACTGTTTGGCAGTGGCCTAAACGACCGTCTTTTCTGGAACATTCGCATTCGCCTGCTAATTGACTGAAGAGATAACTTGGTGAGTAGGCTGGTATCGAAATTGCCAAAACTGTGACTTATTGAAAATAAAAAGAGAATTATTGAGTTATGATAAAAACATTTTAAAATATGCTGTAAGAATATGTTACTCTCGGGGTCGTTTTGGCCTTAAATACAACCGACTCTCGTTTTTGTTGTAAGAATACGGAAAGAAAGTTAACGATCTGCCCGAAATAGTTTTATTGAGTTATATCTTTCAAAAGTAACAAATGGCGAGGCCCGTCCGGCTATACTTAGACTCGGGAAAAGGCAATCGGAGAAATGCATTACAGTATATATACTGAATGAAAAATATTTACAAATCAGTTTGTGAATACATTAACTTTCAGCATATTTGACCAAAGTCAACCAGTTATAGAACTGAGTCAAATCTTCGATCTTAATACAGGGTAATGTTTTAAGATTATAAGTTATAACATTGTAGCGTTTGAAATTCGTTATGCTTCGCACTGTGTCCAAAGATGCACTGAAAATATTGATATCGAGTCACATTAAAATCAAATGTCAGAAAACCAGCAACTTTGTGTCAGTAAAGAAAACTGTAAATATTGTTGTTCCATAGTACAGACTCTTTACGGCTAATTTTGGTTTTGATCCGGACGTTTTCGTTTTAAATAAACGATTAGGAAAAATATGGGACACCATCAAAATACGTTAACATTCTCTTTTTGTCAGTCGATACGCCAGCGTACCTGGATACCCGATTATTCTGAAAAAAACTGTGTATAAACAGTCTTAGTTACATTTGGAAAGTAACGCGATGTGGTCTTACATGTCACGGAAGTTCACAACATTAGTGAGTCACGCTCGTGGAGTCATTTGATTGGGTGAAAGTGCTCCAAAAATAGTGTTTAGAGGACGAGAAAAATCTTGCTTCTGAAGACGAAATAAACGCTTTTTTGGAGTTGAATATTTGGGATCAGTCAATCGTTCTCTAAAGCCTTTGATGCGATTTTATTGATAACGAACTGATTTACGACTCGCGATGAAATATTTGTTCGCAATCGTTTCGTTTGCTGTTTTCGTAGCGGCATTCGCTAATTCTACAGTGAAACCCACAAAAAGTGACAACGACGGAAAGAAGGCTCAGTGTAATGTGAATAATTACTTTTACGCCGGACCAAACACCAAGAAGATCGAACAACAGCTTGCCGAAATAAGAGAAGAAATCAAAGCACTGAAGAGAAACCAAACTGGCGGCTCAGACGGAAAAGGTTTGTAACAAGATTTGCTGAAAGATAAAATTTTTGCTTGTTACATTTTCCCTAAGAATGGAATGAAATCAGATAAAAGCGAACCTTGAATTTTTTTTCTTTTCAAATCGTTCCAAATAATTATATTGTAGTGATCTTTCTCCGTTCAAATGAGACAGTTTACAATTAGGTTTCTTTATAGCGTTGAGAATGAAAGTCGCAAATGTGTTCGCATCTTGAAATTAAATTAGATGACGCGAAAGAAGTTTATTTTTCTCTGATGTTTGTTCATTTGCTTTCAAAGGACATTAAAGTTTATGTACTAGAGCTACCCTAAAATAAGAATTTGATTACATTTTGTCACAATTTCAGTTTACAAGAATTGCGCCGAAGTTTACCAGTTCGGCAAACAGATCAGTGGAGTGTACAAAATCGATCCTGATGGTTTGGGTGAATTTGAAGTTTTCTGTGATCAGAAAACAGCCGGTGGTGGTTGGACGGTGTTTCAGAAGAGACGGGACGGCTCTGTAGATTTTTTTCGCGGTTGGAATGACTACAAACAGGGCTTCGGTAATCTGAACGGCGAGTTTTGGCTTGGACTGGACAAGATTCACCGCTTGACTGTTAGCAGCAGGAACAAGCTTCGCGTCGACTTGGAAGATCTTCATGGTAACACAGCATTTGCAGAATACAGTTCATTTGCTGTGACAAGCGAGAGGAACAAATACCAGATGAGTTTGGGAAGGTATTCAGGTAGGCTTAAAAGAGTTAAAATTAAATTCTGTGATACAGGAAAGAAATGAGAGAGGGCAAATGTTAAAAATGTTTGGACGGTAAAACGCTTAGACTTTGAGTTTATTCGATGAAAAAGTTTTCGGACCCAACCGCGTTTGTTTAAATTAAGTTTGCTGCAGTTCAGCTATAAGAGTATTAAACAGGTAAAAAAAAAAAAAAAAAGGAAAGGTTTAATTTTTTTAATTTTTATTTTACTCATTGTGATAACAAATTGAGTGTGCAAGTTAATTACTAAATGAATGCGTAAAAACATGCAGTCTCAAATGTGGTATAAAATCTCTGCTTCAGCCCGTTTCATGGTATTAATTTGGCTTAATTCTTTCACTAGGGTAAAATTATGTACGCTTTTTATTTTCGTTTTTAAGGTACTGCTGGTGATTCCCTCGGTCATCATCGTGGTTCACCATTTTCCACCAAGGACAGGAATAATGACAGGTACTCAAGCGGCTGTGCCTTGACTCATAAAGGCGCTTGGTGGTATAAAAAGTGCTATCATTCTAACCTGAATGGTCTGTACCTCCACGGGAGGATTGATACGACTGGAATGGCGTGGTACCACTGGAAAAAAAATTACTACTCTGTGAAAAGGTCTGAGATGAAGATACGGCCAAAGGACTTTTAAAATTCTCTTTAGTATACTCAGTTCATTCGCCCTGAAGTGTAACATGTAAACGAGAGAATTAAAGGCTTGCATGAGTATAATGGAGCTTTTGTGTGGTTATAGTTTCGTTTAAATACCGTAAATTTCCGAAATAAACGACCTCTGAAAACAACATCAGAAAATCATGACCGCTAATAAATCCCTAAAGTTTGACCCTACCCATTCCCCCCCCTCCCCCACCCTCTCCTCCCGAAGTTTTAATATAATCCGCCTAGTTACTCCTTATAATGTAGACTGACGGGACAGTCACACGTCAATTGGAACAGAACAAGATAAGAATCTTTTTTTTTTTTAAATAAGTGCCCGATCATGCTTATTATGAAGCTTTAAAGCAAGAATTTTCCTAAATTTTTACAGTCATAAAGGAATTCTTGTATCAACTTATATCAGGTTAAATTGTCGGTTTCACTTTGTCAACACTATTATCTGTCAGGAGACTAAACACATTTTTTGTTTCAAGCCAAAACTTCTGGTGATAGTCACCAAATCGTCCTCAGTTGAGTTAAGAGTAGATTTTTTTTGTTATGTTCAGTTAGGCGATGCTTTCAATAAACTCCTTGGGTAATAATGGAATTTATATCTGTGTTGTTTCCTGTTTTGTTTTGGTCAGCTCTGTTATTTTACTCTTTCTTACGTAAACTGACCAATAACGATGCGGAGTTAAAGGTCTACGTTTTAAAGATGTGGGTAAATTCTTGGCGCACTGTAGCATTTCTTGGCGGACTGTTGTATTTCAATGTAACTGCAGAGGTTTTTTTTTTCCTCTGTGGTGCTGTTCATTTTGCTGAAGAGTACTTCCTGGGTTCGATAGGGTGAAAAAGTGAAAAAACATCTTTTCGACCAAATAGAATTTGGTGATTTTATCTAACATTTACTGAAAAAAATTGAAAAATATTAAAAAAAGCGCGAGATATTTAGGAAAACGTATTTCCATATAAAAGTAAATAAATAAAAAAGGTGTCATAATCTTCTTAGTGCGAAACGCCCCAGACGAATTTTCGAGGCAAAACGCTTCATCCGGTAGCTCTTATTTCAGAAATAAGCATATTTTGTTTACATCTCGCCTGCAGAAAATTTGTCACTTCGAATTTTATATTCCTCGCGCTTCCCACATGGAAAAGTCATCAAAAAACGAAAAGAGCCTGTGGATAAAATCCCGGAAGAAGCCAGGGCCTAAGAAAAAGGGAAAGATAGGTTTCAGCGAAGATCGAAAACGTGATCTTGCAGAGAGCGACAAAGGCTCTTGGTTCGACCAAGAAACTCTAGGTTCTGTCGAAGGTGATCACGAAGAACTGGAGCAGCGGCCTTCAAATTTATCCACTGTTATTGGATCAAGTACACAGAGGTCGATTGCCGTGCAAAAGTCCTGCAGCCGTAACTTTGCAAGCGTCCTGTGAAAATATCAAAAAAAAAAGAAAATCACCATTGTGTACTATTTTGATACCAGCATAACTCCAACCCCAAGATCTATTTTATTCGATAAAAAGACCAGAATAAAGATAAGGAAATTTTGGGTTGTCGTGGCAGACAAACCTCTCTGATCTCCCCCTTGACATCTCCTGGAACGACTTTTCTCGAATAAAATTGAGCACAACCTCCGGAAATGCATATTCTGCATCCTCTGGGCCGATTTCTTTCTTCTGCAGCGAGATAAAACCAAATAACGTTATACTGCGCGTTTGTAATGAAATATTGGCATAAAATCAGCAAGAATTAGACCGATGAAATACTCACCAGAAGCGCATGAGCCCACGTGTAATACTGGAGATAGCGCGTTCTGCGTGGCCCTTTCTCTCGCATTTTGCTCCGCTCCACGCTTTTTTGAAGATTTCTTACGAAGAAATCACCATCGTACCTAAATAACAGTAAAAATGTGGTTTTCTTTCATTATACATTTCCTTTGATACGAAATGAATAATCGCTTTAGCTTGAAGCGTAAATTACATTACACGCAATCAAAACGAACAACCTACCCAATAGATTTCATCTCTGATATCAGTGCACCCCTCAAACTCTCCGCTGACGCGCTTTCGGTTTCGTTAGCCTTGTTTTTTCCCCGTTTTCCAGGTTGATTTTTACGTTTTCCTTTCGCCACTTTCCCCATCTCGCTCGATCACAACAGCGGAGTCTAAAACGTGTCTGCAACGCGATACTTTTGCCGCGAAATTCTGTGCTATTGTAGTTGACGCCATGGGGTCCTGTTGCTCGATTGGCTCGCCACGTAATAAGGTGTCATAATCTCCTGTGGAGGCTTGTTTTCCTTGCAAACCTTTATCGAGCGAAAACTCGCACTTGAATTTTGGTCGTGAAATTTGGCCAGAAGATTCGAGGGATAATGACAAACAAAAAGGTGTCAGGGAATTTTGATTTTCAGAATATTTTTCCCGTGGCGACTGTTTACGCAACACGCCTCAAATATATTTTGCTACTCAAACTTTAGACGTGGATATCT
>NW_028145470.1:6492500-6537500 GCF_977016875.1 Pavona decussata | reverse complement strand
GAAAACCAGCCCACGTTGCCTCAAAAAACTAGGAATTGTAAGCATTGGTGTTAAATCAGTACAGACTACTAAATGCTGATTTTGGTTTCCATCCGGAAATTTTCGTTTTAAATAAACGATAAGGAACAATACGGGACAACATCAAATTCACCAGCCAACCCGGATATTTGATTATTATTATTACGATTATTATTATTACTGAAACTGTTTGTACAGTTTCAGTGTTCATTTGAAAAGCAACACGCGATGTGTCATCATACATGTCACGGAAGTTCGCAAAAAGTCAATCATGCACGTGGAGTTGTTTAATTGGATGAAAGTGCTCCAAAGATAGTGTAGAGGACGAGAAAAATTTTGCTTCTGAAGACGAAATAAACGGTTTTGGAGCTGAGTCTTCGGGAACAAGCAATCGTTTTATAAAGCATTTGGTGTTATTTTACTGGTAACGAACTGATTTGCAAGGAACGCAATGAAGTATTTTTTCGCAATCGTTTCGTTCGCTGTTTTCGCGATCGTAGCGGCACTTGCTAACTCTAGCGTGAAACCCACAAAAAGTGACAACGACGGGAAGAAGGCTCAGTGTATTGTAAACAATTACTTTTACGCCGGACCAAACACTAAGAAGATCGAACAACAGCTGGCCGAAATAAGAGAAGAAATAAGAGCACTGAAGGGAAACCAAACTGGCGGGTCAGACAGAAAAGGTTTGTAACAGAATTTGCTGAAAGACAAATTTTTTCTGTAAATTAGCAAGCTTTTTGCTCGCTACATTTTAGCTAAGAATGAAATGAAATCAGATAAAAGTGTCTTAGTTTCACCTTCAGTTTATCTCGTTAATGTGTTGTCATCTTGAAATTAAAGTTTATAACGCAAAAAAAATTTTTTTTGATGTATGTTGATATTTAAAATTGGTGACTTTTTAATCTTGTGTATTAGTATTAGGAGTGGAGAAACCGAATAAATGAAAACACGTGATGTGCTTTCATAGGACATTCTTGGTGTAGTAAACGTCCTCTGATCGAAATGTGATTACATTAATTGTATCAATTTCAGTTTTCAAGAACTGCGCCGAAGTTTATAAGTTCGGCAAACAGATCAGTGGAGTTTACAAAATCGATCCTGATGGTTTAGGTGAATTTGAAGTTTTCTGTGATCAGAAATCAGCCGGTGGAGGTTGGACGGTGTTTCAGAAGAGACAGGACGGCTCTGTAGATTTCTTCCGTGATTGGGCTGACTACAAATGGGGCTTTGGTAATCTGAACGGCGAGTTTTGGCTCGGACTGGACAAGATTAACCGCCTGACTGTTAGCAGCAGGAACAAGCTTAGCGTCGACTTGGAAGACCTTCATGGTAAAACAGTATATGCAGAATACAGTTCATTTGCTGTAACAAGCGAGAGGGCCAAATACCAGATGAGCTTGGGTAGTTATTCAGGTAAAGTTAAAAGAGATTCGATCAGATTGAATTTTGTGATGCATGCAGGAAAGAAATGAGAAAGTGTTAACAATCTTATTCAGATGACAGAGTTGTTAGTTGGCTATTTTGCACCTACAAATTGATTGTTGACCTGAAATTTAATCCCGAATTGAAAATGTAAACTAGAAGAGATATATGATGATCCCTCATTCCCTCTTAATAATTTAATAGTTCAGGAGTGTAACAGGCTGTCAATAGCATTAATATATTAAATATCGTTACTGTAACTACGAAAATGCTCGGACTTACAATCTCAAATGTCGTCTCAAAAGCTCTGCTTCATCCCGTTACGGTAGCGATTTGTTAATGCTTAATTCTTTCACGGAGGTAAAATTGTGCACGCTTTCTGTTTTCGTTTCTAAGGTACTGCCGGTGATTCCCTCGGTTATCATCGTGGTTCAGCATTTTCCACCAAGGACAGGGATAATGACAAATGGTCAGGTGACTGTGCCTTGGAGTTAAAAGGCGCTTGGTGGTACAACAATTGCTATCATTCTAACCTGAATGGTCTGTACCTCCACGGGAAGATCAATGAAACTGGAATGATATGGTACCAGTGGAAAAATAACCATTACTCTGTGATAAGGTCTGAGATGAAGATACGGCCAAAGGACTTTTAAAATTTTGTGTTGTATACTCAATGTATCAAGTGAAGGAGAGAATTAAAGGCTTGCATGAGTAGAAGGAAGCTTTTGTGTGGTTAAAGTTTCGTTTAAATACCGTAAAATTCCGAAATTAACGACCCCCGAACGCAACATCAGAAAATCATGGCCGCTAATAAATCCCCAAAGTTTGCCCCCACCCCTCCCGAAATTCATTTTAATATAATCCGCCTAGTTACTCCTGATGTCATGGACTGGCGGGACAGTCACACGTCAATTGGAACAGAAACACCGACGATAAGAATCTTTGTTTTTTAAAAAAAATAACTGGCTGGTCATGCTTATTATGAAGCTTTGAAACAAGAATTTTCCTACATTTTTACAGTCAAAAAAGAATTCTTGTATCAACTTTAATCAGCTTACATTACCGGTTTCACTTTGACGACAGTATTATCTGTCAGGAGACTAAAACATGTTTTGTTTCAAGCCAAAACTCCTGGCAACAGTCACCAAAATGTCTTCAGTAGAGTTAAGAGTAGATTTTTTTGTTATGTTTAGTTCGGCGATTTGCTTTCAATAAACTCCTTGGATAATAACGGAATTTATATCTGTGTTGTTTCCTGTTTAGTTTTGGTCAGCTCTGTTATTTTACGCTTTCTTACGTAAACTGACAAATATCGAAGCCGAGTAAAAAGTCTACGTTTTAAAGATGTGGGTAAATTCTTGGCGCACTGTAGCATTTCTTGACGCACTGTAGTATTTCAATGTAACTGCAGAGTTTTTTATCCCTCTTTGGTGCTGTTTATTATGCTGTTTAAGATGGTTCTACCTTTTCAGTGTGTGGATGAAATGCTGAAACTATATGCAACACCCACGTGATGCAAACAAATTGCGTGTTAAGCCTTGATTTCGCTAACGACAAAAGCGCAAGCATAAGAGCTTGATGTAAAGTGAAAACGAACGAGACGCAAGCACAAGCACACGGCACAAAAACAAGACATTCACTTGTTCCAAGTCTTAGTTTAATACTTTTGAACACAATATTACTTCACAATTAAAGATTCATAATAACTCGATTATCGAATGAGGTTAATTATCGAGCATAATTCACAATGGCACGATTGAGGATCATTTCCATGATCCTGCTCATATCAGCTCTTGTGAATCTCAATGTAATTATCGCAAAATTGACAAGTTAACTTTACCTTTCGTCATCCCCATTTCCCTGGCAGCTTGAGCCCATACTTAAGATGTTTTGTTTTTTATTGTTAAAATCCTTACATTCTTTGTTATAAAGAACTCGATAGACTCTCAGTCGATAGTTGCGTTCAACCCCAGAAAAATTTTCGTTGAATTTTTTTGTGTCTTCCATCATCTTTGTTTCCCGCCAAAAGGACGTTCTTGCACGAGTGAAAGCTGGAACAAGTGCTTTGATTAGCCAGACACATTAAATTTTCTTGTGTTTATGCTGTGTTGCGTTTTCAGATAGCACAAGAAGAACGCAAGCACAAGAAAAGGAAACAAATTTGATCCTTATGCTTGTGCTTTCGCTTGTCCTTATATTTGGGTCGCATCGAGGCCGTTTCCACGGTAAAATAAGTATTCTTATGTTTGCGCTTGTACTTGCGTCGCTAACAAAAATCAGGCTATATTCTGAAGCACATTCATTGGACCAGAGCTAGCTGAGCACGTCTCTTGAAAATTTCGCAAAAAGATGTTTGGAGTACGAGGCAGATTTCTAGAAGCCCTCACATTTCCGAGAAGGTTCAGTCCATATTTGAGCAAAAGAAAAAGTCGAGAATGACATAAATGGCCACTGCCGGCCCGATAGACGCCTTCCCGAACTAAATTCGACGTAATTCTTTCATCAAAAAAGCTAAAAAGTGAAAATTCTTACCATGCTTTCACGCTTTCCTCACTGTTCCCTTACTGGCCGAGAATACTTGGGTAGGAATTAAGCATGCGCAAACATGCGAATTCCCGGCAAGCTTTTCGTATTTTCGGCGACCGTATCGACGATCCTTCGTCTTGTGGAACTCTTGTCGATTGAGAGGAGAAATTCGCTTGCTTTGAATAGCTCTTTACCTCACTGTCTCAAAATACCTGTATATAATTATTTTTGCACGGTTTTCGTTTCGGCCCACAAAATTTTTTTGTAGTAATTAAGCCTTACCGTAACCGAGTCAAGGTTTGCCGTTCATGTCGTGTCGTTCAATGGTTCTTGGCTGTACTTAGTACATAGGTAAGTGAAGCTATTTTAATTCAGAAGCTAGGTAGTGACTTGCTGTACATATCTCAGATCAGTTTGCTAGGTAATTTTAACATCCTTGCTTGATTCGAAGTACAGCTTACACCGCTGAAATCTGTGGTGCAATACTAGACATGCATTTCGCGCTTGCTTAAAATTCTATCAAATTCTGGTTAAAGGAACACAGTCACCTTTGTGACCGCGCTGACCTGGACGCTAGTTTTGTCAGTTTGAAAAGCGTCTACCTCAAACTGAAATCAAAAGTACGCGTCGAATACATCTAGAAATCCGCTTCAATCTTCCCAGTGTTTTATTGGATTTTCAATCTTTTACTGAAAACCTGTTTCTGAGTATGGTTTTGCTCATCCTATGATATTATTTGATCATATTTGGTTAAAAACAGTACTCGGGATCGCGTCTCCAACGGAACATGAAAAGAAAAGGTGGGAAACGTGAAGGCGCCGGGCGGAAGAAATCGCCTGCGTTGACTAAAATAACGAGAGAAATCAATAAAAAACATTGCAGAGCAAATCACCATGGTATATGTTTGGAAAAGGTGTATTTTCTCAACCTGGCGAAAGTTTCCTGCGGAGGGATTCTACGTAAACGATTCGAACTTCGCGTCAGGGCAGTGCTTGGTTTGGAGCTCAGACGAAGATAAGCTGAAGACGATGAAGTGTGATATGCAAATCAGCTAAGAAATGGTATCTAATGCGCATGTACACCAGCTGACTGTGTCCCTTTAAGCTGTGAGCAAACAGGGAACTCAGTTGGCTAACTTATTTCTTAAGCTATGTTTTTTTTTTTTTATCTTAGTTGCTTGTAATATAATGAGTTTCCAAAAGGATGATTAACTCATACCTGTAGACTTAATATTGAGCCTAACAACATTGTCTATGGCACTGCTATAAAGTGGAGTGAGAAAAATGCCTTGTAGCATGTCAATTTTTTGTTAAGAATTTTGTTTTTTATGTTTGAATCTCAAAGGAAAGCTTCATTAATACAAAACGGAAACACCGAAATACACCGCGGGTATACAAAATTGGCTATCGTGTAGCCCGTTTCAAGCGTAAGGGGTGTAGAATGACAATCGAACGTAATCCATTGGATTGTGATCGATTTAGTTCGGGTGCCGAACTCAATCGCACACAGTCTAATGGATTGGCCGTTCGATTTGTTCGATTGAGTTCGATTGGTTCAGAAATCGAACTCGCACAAAACTAGGTGTTCGATTTCGTTCGATTGCCAAACTCAATCAAACTCAATCCACGGATTAAGTTTGATTTCGTTCGATTTCCGAACGTTCGATTTATCATGCCGGGTTAGAAATCACCTACAGGCACCGTTTAAGAGATAAAAAAAATAAGAACTTAAAATGGATTTATAAAACTCTTCCTGGTTAGGTCCATAAATTGTGAGTCGTTGTTGCAGAAATTGCATGCTATCTATACTTTTAACTGTAAAGTATATCATGTATACCTGTACAACAATACATGTTTTAACTAAGCTCGTATATATTTACATTCATATCGAAAATAAAGAAAAAAACTACACTTTCATCCCGACAAGCCTGTTTCGTGATCTCTCACTCTTCAGGGGATTTTAATATATTCAGGGGATTTTAATATATTCATTCATATATATGTAAGAGATAAATACCGAGAACGGAGGTATTAATCCATATACATCCCAAGGGCCGTAGGCCCGAGGGATATATATGGATTAATACCGACGTTCGAGGTATTTATCTGACTTATTTCATGAAATTATTCCTTTGTTCAAGGGGACAAACGCCGGCTAATTAGTACCGTCACACTTATGTGAGAAACGGAGAACAATAGAAGCAACCTGATGTGTGCGTTTCTCGCAGTACTGCTAATGTAAATGAGGGATTTATACAGTAAATGAGGGATTTATCTGTATAAATCCCTCGTTTCAGTTAGTTTAATATTCATGAAGGATGTAAGTTAAATAAAGGATGTTGAATAACAAAAGAAAATGTGTGATTCATGAAATAAGTGTTGTTAATGAAGGGGGTTGACAGCTGATTTATAAGATGGCTGCATTTTGTATGTTATTCCTGGTAAAGGATGTGTTCTTTCAGTCAATTACCTTCCCATTGGTGTACAAGATGCGCTTTGATCTAAAGAGGCACTTTATCGGTCATCGTTGCAAGCTCATCTTTATCCTTTTTTGGCCGACCTAATAGTGAGCTTGCTTCAGTATTAAAGGGGGGCGTTGAGATTTTCAGTTTTTCGGTTTTTGCCATTTTTTAGGTCGGTATTTCGGTTTTTCGGTTTTGGTGTTGCGGTTTTTCCTTGTTTGCCAGTTTTCGGCCAAAATACAAGCGGTTCAGATTTGGTATCCGAAGTGGTTTTCGGTTTATCCTATCAGGTGTCTGGGTTCGCTTCAGCAATTATGCGCCTCAACCGCGTGCACTTGCTAAGACTTTGCTGCCAAGGGAGATTTCAAATAGCCTCCTAACCCAGACGTTATTAGTCGTTAAATGGCCGTTGAGAGGAATGTAAGTTCCCTCTGACGACCAAAAGAGTAAAAACACTGTGCCTGTTAGTTCCTTTGTGCATGTTAGACCATTTTACAGTCAATAAAGATCACACGTGACTGATTGCTGCAAGACCTCAATCGCATCTCCAAGTTCTCAAAATCTGGATTTTCGATTGAGGTTTTCAGAGCTGTAGCTATAGTCGGGATAGCTCTCTGCGCTCGCAAAAAAACTCCCCCAAAGTCCTCTATTGCGATTTAATGAAGGATTGTTGTCAATTTTCCTAATTTAAACAGAGACTAGAAGATATGCCGGATTCACGACCATAGCATCCACAAATACCGTGAAGAAAGTTAATATAGTCTAGTTCGTATGCTCCACGTGTCACCAATGCATCAGATCGATTAGGGTTTTGGAAGTTGGGGTTTGTAAATTTTCGCTTTTGTATCCGGTTTTCGGAATTTTGGTATTTCGGTTTAGTGTGATTTTTTGTGTGGTTTTTCGGTTTCTAGTAGACCCAAATGCCCCCCTCTCCTCTCCTCCCAGTATTGTTCTACGGTCATAACAATGTAGCGTTGGAAATGTGCTATGTTTCATCGCACTTGATCCAAAGATATTAATCTCGAGTCAATTGTGTTAACTTTTACTTGTGGCCAGTTGATACACCAGCATACCTGGATACCCGATTATTCTGACAAATACTGTGTATAAACAGTTTTAGCGCTACACGTCATCACCCAACATGTCACGGAAGTTCGCAGCATGCACTGAACATGTGAGTTACTCTCGTGGAGTTATTTGATTGGATGAAAATGCTCATAAAATAGTGGACAAGTAAAATCTTGCTTCTGAAACATAATATAAACCCTTGGAGCTGAGTCTTCAGGATCAGATCATTTGATGTTATTTTACTGATAACAACTGGTTACAACACGCAATGAAATATTTGTTCGCAATCGTTTTGCTCGCTGTTTTCGTAGTGGCACATGCTAGCTCTTCCGTAAAGCCGACAAAAAGTGACAAGGACGGGAACAACGCTCCGTGTAATGTGAACTATAACTTTTACGCCGGACCAAACACCAAGAAGATCGAACAACAGCTGGCCGAAATGAGAGAAGAAATCAGAGCACTGAAGAGAAACCAAACTGGCGGCTCAGACGGAAAAGGTTTGTAACAGGATTTGATGAAAGACATAATTTTTTTTGTAAATTAGCGGCCTTCCCTATATTCTCGAAAAGAATGAAACGAAACTAATAAATGCACGCGTCGAAATGTTTCCTTTCCAAGTCGTTCCAAGATGATTGCAGTGATCTTTCTCTATTTAAATGAGTCGTTTTACAGTTACGTTTTGTTATAGCGTTGGAGATCAAAATACTTTCACCTTCAGTCCAAGGTCCACCTAATGTGTTCGCCTGTTGAATTTAAATTTTATGACGCCAAAATAACTATTTTTTTTCCTGATGGATATTCATGTGTCTTCAAAGGACATTCTTGGTGTACTAAACGCACTCTGAAATGTGATCACATTAATTGTATCAATTTCAGTTTACAAGAACTGTGCTGAAGCTTATAAGTCCGGTAACAGGATCAGTGGAGTGTACAAAATCGATCCTGATGGTTTGGGTGAATTTGAAGTTTTCTGTGATCAGAAAACAGCCGGTGGAGGTTGGACGGTGTTTCAGAAGAGACGGGACGGCTCTGTAGATTTCTTCCGCGGTTGGAATGACTACAAACGAGGCTTTGGTAATCTGAAAGGCGAGTTTTGGCTCGGACTGGACAAGATTAACCGCCTGACTGTTAGCAGCAGGAACAAGCTTCGCGTCGATTTGGAAGATCTTCATGGTAACACAGCATTTGCAGAATACAGTTCATTTGCTGTGACAAGCGAGAGGACTAAATACCAGATGAGCTTGGGTAGTTACTCAGGTAAACTTAAAACGGATTTAGATTAACGTTTATGACGTAAGAAAGAAATGAGAAAGGACTCGAGCTCTTAATCAGTTGAGGTTAGAGCTGTTAGTAGACTATATTGTTCCTTTAAATTAATTATTTACCTGAAATTTTAATCCCGAGTTGAGAATGTGAACTTTTCTCGCTTGTTATAACCTCGAAGAGATATATGACAAAACCGTAGCCCACTTTTAATAATGTTATACCTCACTGAGGCCTCAGCGACATGTTGTTAAATGAATATAATTCATATATAAAAACATCGTTGCTTTAACTACGAAAATACTCGGACTTATAACTTTCGTATGATAAACTTCGGCCAAAAAGTTAAGAGTTTTCTTTTCTATAAATATCGCACACGACGTGCAAATCCTCTAGACAGTTCAGGTTGATCAAAACAATCTACAGAATATGTTGTGTCCAAACTAGAGTAACGAATGTATAAAAACTGATTGTTAGCGTCGTCGCTCATTTTATCGTCCTGATGTTGCTCCAATACACTTCAAACCTGCCAGTTCGAAGAAAGCGATAATTAATTATATTAAATTTTTCGGACACAACCGGGTTTGTTTAAACCAACTTTGCTGCAGTTCAGCTACAAGAGTATTAAAATCAGATAAAATTAAAAAAAAAAATAAAGTTATACAAATTTCGCAATTTTTATTTTACTCAGTACAATAAAAAAAGTGAGTGTGCAAGTTACTGAGTAAATAAATGCGTAAATGTAAATAAAACTTACAAGCTCAAATGTGGTATCAAAAGCCCTGTGTCAGCCCGTAGCGATTTGTTAATGCTTAATTATTTCACTAGAATAAAATTATGCACGCTTTTTGTTTTCGTTTCCAAGGTACTGCTGGTGATTCCCTCGGTTATCATCGTGGTTTATCATTTTCCACCAAGGACAGGGATAATGACAAGCACTCAGGCAACTGTGCTTTAGGTCATAAAGGCGCTTGGTGGTACAACGCTTGCCATAATTCTCACCTGAATGGTCTGTACCTCCACGGGAAGATTGATGGCAAAGGAATGGTGTGGTACCACTGGAAAAGTAATAACTACTCTGTGAAAAGGTCTGAGATGAAGATACGGCCAAAGGACTTTTAAAATTCTTTGTTGCCTTACTCAGTTTATTTAGCCTGAAGTGTAACATGTGAACGAGAGAATTAAAGGCTTGCATGGGTATAAGGGGGTGTTTAAATGTATTTTCTCTAAGCAGGTAATATTTGTAATCGGCCCACAAGCGAACTTTTACACTCGACAAAAAAATACAGTCCTTGGCACAATAAGTGTTCTTGTTTTAATACAACAACCGACAGAAACTTGATTAGTTTTAATTAATCAATTTTTAATCAAAAACTAATCTTTATTACCTCTTGTATCATGGACTGGCTCACAGATAGCAGAGGCGGGACAGTCACAAGTCAATTGGAACAGAAACAAGATAGAATTCTTTTCTAAAATAACTGGCTAATCGTGGTTTTTGTGAAGGGCTGACTTTTCCTCCATTTTTCATTCAAAAAGATATTTTCTTATCAAGTTAAATCAGCTGCCATAACCGGTTTGTCAATTCAACAGTAAGAACACCAGTATTATCTGTTAAGAGACTAAAAATACGTTTCAAGCCAACACTCCAGACCTGGAAAAAGTAACTAAAATGCCTTTAGTTCAGTCAAGAGCAGTTCTTACTCTCACAAAAGCTAAAAAGTGAAGATTCTTACCATGCTTATACGCTTTCACTGCTGTTTTGTATTGGATTGCCTTTCCCCAGTTCTCCTACGAATGCTGGCGTAGAACGAACCGCTGATAAGCTGTTTTGCCAATTGGATGATGTCTCGCGTAATACACCTTGTAAGAGCAACCTTGAATAAAAAAAAAAAAAAGAGAAAGAAAGAAAGAACTTCAAGCTGAACAGTGAAAAGTTTCGACCACAGCGGACTTGATCAAAATTTCCCGAACCGTCCGAAGTATTCAAATTACGAGTAGAAACTAGAGAACTGCGGAAAACTTTAATAACTATGATGCGATGTGATCCGTTTTTCTCGCGCTTCCCGCGGCAGTCTCTTCCCGCCAAAACTGGAGATTGCCATTATGGCCGAGAGGACTTGGGTAGGAATTAAGCATGCGCAAACACGGGCATTTCCGGCAGGCTTTTCGTAATTCGAAGCCCGTTTCAACGATTCTTCGTCTTGTGGAACTCTTGTCGATTGAGAGGAGAATTTCGCTTGCTTTGGATAGCGCTTTAGCTCACGGTCTGAAATAGCTCTATACAATTTTTTCCATGCATGGTTTTCGTATCGGCTCACAAACGTTTTCTGCAGTAATCAGACCTTACCGAGTCAAGGTTTGCCGGTCATGTCGTGTTGTTCAATGATGTTCGTTGGTAAGTGAAGCTATTTTAATTTAGAAGGTAGGCAGTGTCTTGCTGTACGTATCTGAGAAACGTTTGCCAGGTAATTTTTAGCTACCTTGCTTGATTTGAAGTGCACCGCACACCGCTGTAGCTTGTGGTGCAATACTAGACATTTCGCGTTTGTTTATAGTTCTAGGAAATTATGGTTAACCTGTGAGCAAACACAGAACTCAGTTGGTTAAATAATTTCTCTAGCTTTGTTTTAATCTTATTTGCTTGTAATATAATGAGTTTCCAAAATGATGATTAGCGCATACCTGTAGACACAATATTGAGCGTAACAGCCTGTCTATAAAGTGGAGTGAGAAAAATGTTCAGTGTAGCATGGCAATTTTCTGTTAAGAATTTTGTTTTTTTATGTTCGAATCTCAAAGGAAAGCTTCATTAATACAAAAGAAACACCGAAATACACCGCGAGGATACAAAATTGGCCATCGTGTAACCCGTTTCAAGTGTAAGGGGTGTAGAATGTCAATTGAACGTAATCCATTGGATTCTGATCGATTTAGTTCGGGTGCCGAACTCAATCGAACACAATCTGATGGATTGGCCGTTCGATTTGTTCGATTGAGTTCGATTGGTTCAGAAATCGAACTCGCACAAAACTAGGTGTTCGATTTCGTTCGATTGCCAAACTCAATCGAACTCAATCCACGGATTAAGTTTGATTTCGTTCGATTTCCGAACGTTCGATTTATCATGCCGGGTTAGATATCACCTACAGGCACCGTTTAAGAAATGAAAAATGAGAACTTAAAATGCGTTTATAAAACAATTCCTGGTTAGGTCCATAAATTGTGAGTCGTTGTTGCAGAAATTGCATGTTATCTATACTTTTACATGTAAAATATAACATGTATACCTGTACAACAATACATGTTTTAACTAAGCTCATATATTTTTACACTCATATATTTGTGTTGTTAATGAAGTGTTGACAGCTGATTTGTAAGGTGGCTTTATTTTGCATTTGTCAGTGGCTGAAATCTCTGGTATTTCTGTTAAAGGATGTCGTCTTTCAGTCATCCACCTTCACATTGGTGTACAAAATGCGCTTTGATCGAAATAGGCTTTTTATCGGTCATCGTTGCAAGCTCACCTTTATCCTTTCTTTGCCGACCTAACAGTGAGCTTGCTTCCATTGTTAGGTCGGTATTTCGGTTGTTCGGTTTTGGTGTCTGTTGCGGTTTGCGGTTTTTCCTTTTTTTGCCAGTTTTCGGCCAAAATACGAGCGGTTCAGATTTGGTATCCGATTTGGTTTTCGGTTCTTCCTATTTGGTGTCCGGTTTCCCTTAGGCAATTATGCGCCTCGAGCGCGTACGCTTGCCAAGACTTTGCTGCCAAGGAAGTTTTCGAATAGCCTCCTAACCCAGACGTTATTGGTCAGTTGTTATTGGGAGGAATGTAAGTTCCCTCTGACGACCAAAACAGTAAAAATACTGTGCTGGTTAGTTTACTCTGTGCATGTTAGACCATTTTACAGTCAATAAAGGTCGGCACGTGACTGATTGCTGCAACACTTCAATTTAATCTCCAAATTCACGTCCAAGTTCTCAAAATTCTGGATTTTTTACAGAGCTGTAGCTATAGCCGGGATAGCTTTCTGCGATCACAAAATTCCCCCAAAGTCCCCTAATGAGATTCAATGAAGGATTTTTGTAAATTTTCCTAATTTAAACAGAGACTAGAAGATATGCCGGATTCACGACCATAGCATCCACAAATACCGTGATGAAATTAATATTGTCCAGTCTGTATGCTCCACGTGTCACCAATGTATCAGATCGATTAGGGTTTTGGAAATTGGGGTGTGTAAATTTTCGGCTTTGTATCCGGTTTCCGGAATTTTGGTATTTCGGTTTAGCGCGATTTTTTTGTGCGGTTTTTCGGTTTGTAGTAGACCCCAATGCCCCCCTCCCTTCTCCTCACAGTACTGTTCTAAGGTCATAACAATGTATTGTTCGAAATGTACTATGTTTCCTTGCACTTTATCCAAAGATTTTAATCTCGAGTCAATTGTGTTAACTTTTACTTGTGGCCAGTTGATACACCAGCATAACTGGATGCCTGATTATCCTGAAAATACTGTATACAAACAGTTTCAGCGCTAAACGACATTACCCAACATGTTACGGAAGTTCGCAGCATGCACTGAACATGTGAGTTACTCTCGTGGAGTTATTTGATTGGATGAACGTGCTCATAAAATAGAGGACGAGAAAAAGCTTGCTTCTGAAACATAATAACGCTTTTGGAGCTGAGTCTTCGGGATCAGACTATTTAATGTTATTTTACTGATAACAACTGGTTACAACACGCGATGAAATACTTGTTCCCAATCGTTTTGTTCGCTGTTTTCGTAGCGGCATTCGCTAACTCTACCGTGAAACCCACAAAAAGTGACAACGTCGGAAAGAGGGCTCAGTGTATAGTGAATAATTACTTTTACGCCGGACCAAACACCAAGAAGATCGAAAAACAGCTGGCCGAAATGAGAGAAGAAATCAGAGCACTGAAGAGAAACCAAACTGGCGGCTCAGACGGAAAAGGTTTGTAAAAGGATTTGCAAAACACAAAATTTAGCTGTAAATTACCAACTTTTTCACTCCCTATATTCTCGCTAAGAATGAAACCAACTGATAAATGCGCGCGCTGAGATTTTTCGTTTTCAAATCGTTCCAAGATTATTGCAGTGATCTTTCTCTATTCAAATGAGTCGTTTTACAATTAGGATTTGTTATAGCGTTGGGGATCAAAATACTTTCACCTTCAGTTAGCTAGTTAATCAAAATGAGTCCTCCTAATGTGTTGGCATCTTGAAATTAAAATTTTATGACGTGAAATCAATTCATTTTTTATGATGGATATTCGTGTGTTTTCAAACGACATTCTTGGTGAACTAAACGTCATCTGGAGCGAAATTTGATCACATTAATTGTATCAATTTCAGTTTACAAGAACTGCGCCGAAATTCATAAGTTCAGTAAACAGATCAGTGGAGTGTACAAAATCGATCCTGATGATTCGAAGTTTTCTGTGATCACAAAACAGCCGGTGGAGGTTGGACGGTGTTTCAGAAGAGACAGGATGGCTCTCTAGATTTCTTTCGCGCTTGGGATGCCTACAAACGGGGCTTCGGTAATCTGAACGGCGAGTTTTGGCTCGGACTCGACAAGCTTCACCGCCTAACTGTTAGTAGCGGGAAAAAGCTTCGCGTCGACTTGGAAGATCTTCCTGGTAACACAGCATTTGCAGAATACAGTTCATTTGCTGTGACAAGCGAGAGGGCCAAATACCAGCTGAGCTTGGGTAGTTACTCAGGTAAACTTAAAAGGGATTCGATCAGACTGAATTTTTGTGATGCAGGAAAGAAATGAGAAAGTGTTAACAATTTTATTCAGTTGACAGTTAGAGTTGTTAGTTGGCTGTTTTGTGCCTATAAATTGATTGTTAACCTGAAATTTTAATCTCGATTTGAAAATGTAAACTTTTCTCGCTTCTTATAACCTCGAAGAGATATACTGATGAGCCCTCATATTCCTTCTTAATAATTTAATAGTTCAGGAGTGCAACAGGTTGTTGATATAGTTCATACATGAATTATCGTTACTTTAACTATGAAAATGCTCGGACTTACAATCTCAAATATGGTATCAAAAGCTCTGCTTCAGCCTGTTTCGGTAGCGATTTGTTAATGCTTAATCCTTTCACGGAGGTAAAATTTTGCACGCTATTTGTTTTCGTTTCTAAGGTACTGCTGGTGATTCTTTCGATCATCATCGTGGTTCAGCGTTTACCACCAAGGACAGAGATAATGACAGTAACTCGGGCAACTGTGCCTTGAGTTATAAAGGAGGTTGGTGGTACAACAGTTGCCATTATTCCAACCTGAATGGTCTGTACCTCCACGGGAAGATCGATGGCACTGGAATGTCGTGGTACCGTTGGAAAGGCAACCACTACTCTGTGAAAAGGTCAGAGATGAAGATACGGCCAAAGGACTTTTAGAATTCTGTGCTGTATACTCAGTTTATTTACCCTGAAGTGTAACAAGTGAACGAGAGAATTAAAGGCTTGCATGAGTATAAGGGAGTTTCTGATGTGGTTAAAGTTTCATTTGAATACCGTAAAATTCCGAAATTAACGATCCCAAAAAGCAACATCAAAAAATCATGGCCCCTAATAAATCTCAAAAGTAGCCCCCCCCCCCCCCCCACATTCATTTTCATATAACCCCCCTGGTTACTCCTGATATTATGGACTGGTGGGACAGTCACACGTCAATTGGAACGGAAACTGATCAACGATAAAAATCTCTAAAAAAAATAACCATATTTTTTGCATTCAAAAACGAATTCTTGTTTCAAATTAATCAGCTTACGTTACCAGTTTCACTTTCTCAACATTATTACCTGTTAGGAGACTAAAAACATGTTTTGTTACGTGGGATGCCCTGAGGGGCATACCGTGTCTAAAAACGGGCTCGGTATCTTTTTTTTCATGGTAGCCACAAATCTGCACATTAATTTATTCATTAAACTCTGCCCCCTCCTATTAGGGATGTATTGTTCTGATTGTCTTCAACAAAAGCAGGCCAATAAAAATCCATTCTTGTCGCCTATATCGCGAGGGAGGGGACCCACTCACCCCTACTTGTGTGACGTCAAAGCATGATTTGATTTAGTCATTAAAACTGGATTAAATTGTGGCGCCATAATGTTAACATGTTGTGGACTCAAGTGTGCCTTTTTCAAACGAAAAATTAACCGTTTTGAAGCGGTAAATCGAAAGGATAACTTCTAAGAAGCACTCGACATCTAAAACGGTGGAAATTGGAAAGTTCCTGGCGCTTTGTTACACGGAATGCCCGCAGGGCAGGCCGTGTTTAGGTTTGGGTCGGGTATCTTTTGTTTTTCTTCATTGTAGCCACAAATGTGCACATTAATTTATGCATTAAAATATGTCCTCCCCTAGTGGGGATGTATTGTTCTGATTGTGTTCAACAGGAGCGGCCCAATCAAAATCTATTATTTAAGCACATATCACTAGAGAGAGGACCCACTCATTCCTTCCTGTGTGACGTCAAAGCATTATTTGATTTATTCATTAAACCTAGATTAAATTCTGCCCTCTCCCAGAAAGGATTTATTGTTCTGATTGTCTTGAACAAAAAAGGCCCAATCAAATTCCATTATCGGCGCGTATATCACGAGGGAGGGGACCCACTTATCTCTACCTGTGTGACGTCAAAGCAAATCATCATTTGGAAAAGTTGTTTTTTGTTCAATGGCGGCCACATGTCTGAATTTAAGACTCTGATCTGCCGTTTTCGAAAAGAAAACAAACCTTTTTCAAGCGGTAAATCGAAATAATAACTTCTAAGTAGTACAGTCGAACCTGTATATAACGGCCACCCTCGGGACTTGAGGAACTGGCCGCTTAATACTGGTAACCGCTTAATACAGGATCGCTAAAAATACTCACTTGGCGTGGTCTAATGTCAATTTTGATGGCGTATCATACAAAAATATTTCATGCAAGGAAACAATAGGACAATCAACACTCTCTCAAGCGATCAATACTTTAAGCAAAGTCGTTAACGGTCGACACTGCCAGCGACAATTCCTGTTATCCATGGTACTGCACAAACGCCCGTAGTTGTTCTGCATGTTCTATAGCATCTGACAGTGATCTTTGAAGGCGATTCATTCTCCATCACATGGCTGAGGAACAAGCTAATTAAAGAGAAATTTCTAGCTAAAGAGTGAAGCATATTCAAAACAAACTTGTTTTACCGTTTGTGATATGGTACTATACTTCAGCACATTGCGGACATCTGAAAAGTGCTAACGATACTAAACGGCCGAGTATCAGCTTACAGTAGCTTTGTACATGTCGCATTTTAAGCACAATAAAATACCGCATTAAAATAACATATGGCTTAGTTCCCACTGAAGGGTGGCCGCTTAATATAGGTAAAAATAACAAAGAAAGACAAACATAGGACTGCTACAGGGTGGCCACGGCCGCTTAATAGAGGTGGCCGCCTAATACAGGTAACAAATACAGCCTTTGTATGAGCGAAAAAATCGGGACTTTGAAAACTGGCCGTTTAATCGAGGGTGGCCGCTTAATACAGGGCCGTTATATACAGGTTCGACTGTACTTGACAGTTGAAACGGTGGAAATTGGGAGAGTTCACAGCGAAGAAACTACGCTTTTACAAACAGATTGGATAATTTAAAGCGAAAGAAGCCGGACCAGTTCAGCGGGGTCATGACGTTATTGCAGAGTTATTCCCGGTATGATTCCCAGTAACACAATGATAAAATATCGCGTAGTCTCTCTGAATAAAACCATTCAACTATTTTAATTGCGAAGGGAGGATAGTTTTAAATATCTGCAAAACATATCATGGGGAATAAATGGGGCTACATTAAGTATTTCGTGTAATGCCGATTAAGGGCATCTTGCTTGACAGTTCTAAAACCACGACGGCACTGAAAAGAGGTCATTGATACGCTTACGTTATTGTAATGGAATTTCCAAAATTTCTGGTACAACAATAACGTATGCGTAACACAAGGGAAACAACGTAACGCGATCTTCGTGACTCAAACTATTCCATTAGCAACGATGGTTTAATAAATCTGCGAAGCATACGGTTGGAATAAATGAATCAGCCCAGCATCTCGCGTAAATGCCTGTATAGGCATCTTGTTTCAAGTTAAAACTCCTGGCAACAGTCATCAAAATGTCTTCAGTAGATATAATGTTCAGTTTGACTATGCTTTCAATAAACTCCTTGGGTAATGCACCAATCAAATCGAAACTTCAACATCCCCCCCGGGCAAACCCCGGGCATTTGACTATTTTCTGTGCCCGGGAGTGGGGAATTTGAAGGGTAAGGCCTTCCCGGGGGTGGGGAATTTGACCTTGCCTGGGTGGGGTGGGGAAAATTGAACCGGAAGTGTCAGGTATCAAATCGCTTTTTTGGGGGGCGCCGAAGTCGCTAACTGCTATAAACACGTGTTTGGACGAGATGGAAGAGTTAAAAGGAAGAGATACAGCAATACAAAAAAAGCTTACGAAAAAAGGTCTTCAAAAGGGAGAGTGCTTAAATATTAATTATTTTTATAGATTGTTTATATATACGATGTATATTTTTTATACAATGAGTCAAGCTGCAGCTTTGTCCCGCAGTGAATAGTGAAAGAAATAAACACTGTCGAATGAAAAACCGATTTGGCTTAAATTGCAGAATATCCTGCCACTCGAACAATATTCTACGTAGCCGGCTAACTAATTTTAATTAGTATTAAAATACTAGTTCTTTTTAAAAACGATGGAGTTTTTTATGCAATGAGTCAAGCTGCGCCTTTCTCCCGCATTTGTGGCTGCAGAGGTTTTTGGAACAGCAGTGAACAGTTAAAGAAAAAAAACATTGTCGAATGAAGAACCTCCGCTTTGGCTTAAACTGCAGAATACCCTGCCACTCGAACAGTCTACGTAGCCGGCTAACTCATTTTAAATATGTTATTACGTATTTCTCGTTAAACAAGCTTTGCCGTGTTTCGGAGTTAGAACAGCTTACACTTGCTGATTGACATTGTCTGACTTAATAAATTCAATTTCCAATCATTAGTTTCAATGTTAAAGTTGTGGTTTTTGTAGTAACTCATGACAGAAGCCGACAACGATTGTTCTTTAGGAGGAGCATTTGACAGACAAATCCGACGATAAGGTAGGGCATTTGAACACCATTTTGGCCCGAGGGGGCGGGAATTTGAACGATCCAATCTTCAAAAGTTCAAATGCCCGGGGTTTGCCCGGGGGGGGGGGGGGATGTTGAAGTTTCGAGTTGATCGGCGCATAATAACGGAATTTTAATATATCTGTCTTGTTTCCTGTTTTGTTTTGGTCAGCTTTGTTATTTTACGCTTTCCTACGTTAACTGACAAATATCAAATCCAAGTTAAAAGTCTTCGTTTTAAAGATGTGGGTGAATTGTTGACGCACTGTAGCATTTCAATGTAACTGCTGGAGGTTTTTTCTCTGTGCTGTTGTTTACAATGCTGTTCAGTGAAGATGGTTAACACTTTTAGTCTGTGAATGAAATCCTCAAGTGTGACCATTCAAATGAAAGCTACATTGAGCAGTACTTTCCTGTGGTGTTGTTTATTATGCTGTTCAAGACGTTTCTAAAGTTTCTGTCTGTGAATGAAATACTGAATCAGTATCAAGACAATGCAACGCGAGAGCGATGCAAGCGAATTTCGAGTTATTTTGAAGCCCATTATCACACGTTTTTCACGAATTTTACAAAAAAAAAAAAGCTGTTTCGATAACGAAAAACAAGTCAACAAATATACTGTATACATATTGCAGTTTGTATAACATTAAAACCAAAACTGGAACTTTCTGTTCAGACAGATTACCAGAAGCCCTCATAGAACATTTCCGAGAAAGTTCAGTGCATATTTGAGAAAACAAGAAAATGTCGAAAATGACATAAATGCCCACTGCCGGCCCTATAGACGCCTTTGCGAACTAAACTCGATGTAATTCGTTCGTCAAAAAAAGCTAAAAAGTGAAAGCTCTTTCCATGCTTTCACGCTTTCCCTACTTTTTCACATTTAATTTCCTTCCCCCAGTTCTCCGACGATTGCTGGCGGAGAGCACCGAAGGTGAGCGAACCGCTGATAAGCTGTTTTGCCAATTGGATGATGTCTCGCGTAATACACCTTGTAAGAGTAACAAATGAAAAAAATAAAGAAAGAAAAAACTTCAAGCTGGACAATAAAAAGGTTCGACAACAGCGGAATCGCTCAAAATTTCCCAAACGGTCCGAAGTATTCAATTCACGAGTAGAAACTAGAAAACTGCGGGAAAACCTTAATGATTATGATGCCATGTGATCTGTTTTTCTCGCGCTTCCCGCGGCAGTCGCTTCCCGTTCTGAAGATTGCCATTATGGCGGAGAGGACTTGGGTACGAATTAAGCATGCGCAAACATGGGCATTCCTGACAGGCTTTTCGTATTTTCAGCGCCCGTTTCAACGATTCTTTGTCTTGTGAAACTCTCGTCGATTGAGAGGAGAATAGCTCTTTACCTCATGGTCTCAAAATAACTGTATATAATTTCTTTCCATGGTCAGTTCGTATCGGCTCACAAACTTTTTCTGCAGTAATCAAGCCTTACCGAGTCAAGGTTTGCCGGTCATGTCGTGTGGTTCAATGGTTGTTGGTTGTACGTAGTACATAGGTAAGTGAAGCTATTTTAATTTAGAAGGTAGGCAGTGACTTGCTCTATATATCTCAGAAACGTTTGCCAGGTAATTTTAACATCTTTGCTTGATTTAAAGTGTACCGCACACCGCTGAAGCTTGTGGTGCAATACTTGACATCATTTCGCGTTTGTTTAAATTCTATAAAATTCTGGTTAATCTGTGATCAGCAAACAGGGAACTCAGCTGGCTTACTGCTTAATTTAGAAGGTAGGCAGTGTCTTGCTGTATATATCTCTGAAACGTTTTCCAGGTAATTTTTACATTCTTTCCTGATTTAAAGTGCACCGCACACCCCCTCGAACTTGTGTTGCAATACAAGACATTTCGCTTTTGCTTTAAATTTTAGGAAATTCTGGTTAACCTGATAGCAAACAGGGAACTTAGCTGTCTTTTGACTTACTGCTTAAGCTAATTTTGTATCCCAGTTGCTTGTAATACAATGTGCTATTAACAGTTTCCAAAAGGATGATTAGCGCATACTTGTAGACTTAATACTGATCCTAACAGCCTGTCTATAAAGTAGAGTGAGAAAAATGTTCGTGGTAGCATGGCAATTTTCTGTCAAGAATTTTGTTCTTTTTTTAGTTCGAATCTCAAAGGAAAGCTTCATTAATACAAAACAAGCACTGAAGAAAAAGACCTGCAATAAAATCTTTTCTTGTTGTATTGACGGCACCAAATCAGACTGTTTGGCATGGCTTAAACGGCTGTCTTTTCTGGAAAGTATCGCACTTGCCTGCTATTGAGCTGAAGATAAACCTTGGTGAGTAGGCTGGTATCGATACGGTCAAAACTGCGAACTATCTCTACTAGTGATGAAAATCTATTCTAGAGGTATATTGTGTTGTGATTAAAACATTTTAAAATACGCTGTAAGAACGATGTTACCCGTCAAGGTGCGTTTGCTTTTAAAATACAAGGTCTCTGTTTTCTTGTCAGTTGAGGGAAGTATTGTTTTACCACAATATATATATATATAATTAAAAGTAACAAACGGCAAGGCCCGTATACTAAGACACGTGAACTAAGGCTATCGGAGTTATGCGTTACAGAATACCGTATAAAGTGTTGTAACAAACTATTTTTGGGCTATCCAAACGATTTTTGAGATGTGCAAAGGTGAGTGATACAACTTGGATGCTGTTGAACGGAGAAATGGCGGGTAAAAGCTTCGGAGAGCACTAAACTTGCTGCGTGACACTTGTTACAGAATGCCAAGGTACAGGGTCGTTGTGACCTCGTCCGTGGAGGCGAAGCAGAAATCAATCATTAACGAAACTAGAACTATTTAATTTGTTTACAAAATTCGTAGTCTTCACACGTACACTGTAGTAGTCTATGGTAACTCAGTGTAGCACGGTGGTACGGACGGTCGGGTAATTCAGTAGTTTGGTTATTTACAACGCACAGACATTCTTTTATATACTCAGAGAATATTAATTAAGTTCGGTAAGCCTTTCAACTAAAATTAGTTTTACTACAGAGTAAGTAACTAACTTTGCAAGGTTACTAAAGTAAAGGTGCTCTTTCCAGTGCTGGTATCAGTTTTTCATTTAGTTCAATTTTAACTCATTCAAATCTGTTGCCGCCATTTTGGAGAAGGGTCTATTGTATAGAGAATCGGCAAACAAGAAATAATAAAATCAAGTCAAGTTCACAGTTCCATAAAAGACCAACTTTCAACTGAATTCCGTTCCAATTTGGGGGAGGGGTGGTGGAAGGGAAAGAGGTTTGGGAGGGATCACGTTTTACGAATAGCAATTATTCACAAAAAACCCCAGTTTGCATGTTTATGGTTCAGGTTTCAACGTCAAGTGTCAAGACGTAAGCGAATTACGGCAGAGTTTTTTTGCTATTTTGAAAACTATAAAGCCACATTGTAACGTAAAATTTCAAAACTGAATGCAAGGCTGGCACTACGGCAAAGGGCAGATTTATTAGTGGCCAATATTTCGACTAATAGAATTAGTCTTTAGGGCCAGAGCTATACTGAAGGAAAATATAATAACGGCTCCTTAAATTAAAGTTTGAAAAATACATGGAAAAACATGATTGGCTAACACATGATATGATGACAGCGTACTTGTAAATATGAGATAACAAAAATATAGAAGTGTATAATCAAGGTTCAGCGTTCGTTTTTCCTGTTAATGCCTTCTGGAGATAACGTTTTCCCTCTATGAATTAGAAAAGCCTCGCGTGCCTTACGGCGGGAGGCATTGATGGTGGGTTGTAGTTCGAGAGGGATAAGTTGCATGTCTGCAGAAGAGTGACCTGGTAAGTTGAAGTGTGTAGGGACTGCTGCTGTGGAGATGGCGTGATGCGGGTTATTTGTCGCTTGTCTGTGTTCTGTGAACCTTTCACGGATCGTGCGTTTGGTTTCCCCTATATACTGTTTTTTACATTTTTTACATTCAATCATATATGTAAGGTTAGTAGAATTACAGGTTATATGTTGTTTTATTTGTCTTGTTTCGCCGGTGTTGCTAAAAGTGTACGAAGTTCTTGCATTGTCAATGTAAGGGCAAGTGAGACATCCATGAGTGGAGTTGCAGCGGAAAGTGCCAGAGGTGAGCTTGGGTGTTGTGTTAGTGTTCTTTAGTTTTGCTCGAACCAAAAGGTCGCGAAGGTTTGGTGAACGACGGTAAGCGATGAATGGTTTATCTTTGAATATTTTTTGAAGGCGATCTGTGGAGTTGAGAATAGGTTGTTTCCTGTGAAGTATTTCTTGGATATTAGGTAGTGCTGGGTTATAAGTGACGGTGAAGGGGACTGGGATGTTGGATTTATCTTTATCATGATTATGTTCCTGTAATGTCTCACTTCTGAGTATTTGTTCTTTCACAAAACGGTCTTTATAGCCTCGTTTTGTTAAATATGAGAGCAATTCTGCTGATCGATGTTCGAAGAATTCGTCTTTGGAGCAAATCCGACGTAAACGGAGAGCTAGGCTGTAAGGGATGGCTTTTTTTGTATCATAAGGATGACTTGAGGAGTGGAGTAAATACTGGTGTTTGTCTGTAGGCTTGCAATAGAGATCGGTTTCGATTTTTCCATTTTCGAGTTGAATATTAACGTCCAGGAAAGGAATAGAAGTTGTAGATCGTTCACTAGTGAACTTAATAGTAGGGTGGATGTTGTTGAGGTATGTGATGAATTTGTCTAGTGCCAGCCTTGCATTCAGTTTTGTATTTTCACGTTCAAGTGACGCCTGACACGAGGTCTTTCACAAGAGAGATCCGGCAAAATTACCAGCAAGTTTAATTCCTGCGTTGTGTGGACCTCTGCATTCAAAAGTCAAATTTCAGCTTTCCTTAAATATTTATCCCGATAAATGAAAAGTGTTCCTTAGTGTTTGTGTCTAATAAAGACAAATTTAAAGAAACAAAAGTTACCTCGATACTGTCCTCCGTGCTGCCGCCATCTTGTGAGTATCCCATGATACATAAGGTAAAAGGTAACCCTTAATCTTAAGCCCGGATTATGTACATACGGGGAACTCCAAACTGTAAACTGCTCGCCAACGTTTGCGGTTTGCAATTTAAGAGGAAGCCCTCATTCTTAAAGTCTCCATTTTATTCCTAGGGCCCTTCGACTACAACAGCAGTGCCATTCTCCAACCCGCTGGGGGAGGATTGGTTACTCCAGGGGAGTTGCTGTTTGAAAACTGCTAAATGCTCCGAAGGGGACATATAAGCTGTTGCTCCACTGTACAAAAGACCATTTTCGAGTTGCTTTTGAACCCCATTATGAACGGCGAGGCCTCATGCATAGTTTTTGCTATGTATGAAAACTAGTTTTCAATCACATGTGAACAAAACTAATTCTCACGTGAAAAGCTTTGCTCCTTGCCTCGCTTTCGTAACGAGGTTAAAAGCAACTCGGAAGTGGCTTCATGAAAATCTCTTCATTCGTTTCTGGCGTAAACATACTACCTAAAAATGAGTCAGACGAAAATGAGGCACAGAAATATCTTCTCAGTCTTGAACTAATTAATTTCTAAGTACTGTTCTCATTTATGGCATCTTAGCCAGAGATATGACAAATCCTCGGCTTTGCAGGGAGGACTTCCCACCAAAACAAATCCATAATTCTTTGATGTCTAATTCACAGGATGTAAACTGCCCTGTTGAGACTAATGTTCGACCCCTGGGGAGGGGGGATGGGTACTGTTGAAATTCATTAATGTATAACTCTGTCATGGCCTTTTGGTGTCTTGTTGCTTTGGTCTTGTGCCTCTTTTTCTTGGATGTAAATGTTTGGCATGTTTGGCCGTGCGAATTCCTCGTTATTGTCGCTGTGTTGTGGACAATAGTCTCTGAATAGTTGATATTCCAAGGAAAGCATCACTGATGTAACAGAAGGCTGAAGAAAAAGGCTATCATACAATTTTCTCTTGACCGACGGTGTGAAATCAAACTGGCCCGAATAGGCCTTATTACGGTTTTCACGCCATTTTGACGAGTAGGCAAACACGTCTTGAAATAACAGTGTTTGTATGGAAATCCGATATCAAATAATTTTCTTAAAACATCGCTTCTAAAAAGCTGATAAATTGGAGACTTTAGGCACTATGCAAAGGATTTTACAGAAAATAACTGAGGAATGAGATGTGCTAGAAAGCATCTAGTTGCGTTTTGACATTTCCATACATTTGTCTGCATAGCGAACCGGCCGTGAACCGCTACTAAAAATAGTTCGCGGGAAAAAAAATACAGGGAAACGTATGGAAAGTTCAAAACACGACTTGACGCTTTCTGGCACAGCTACATCACTCCAATTTTTTTTTCTTAAAATCCTTTTCCTAGTGCCAAAAGTTTTCAATTCATGAATTTTTCAGAAACGGATTTCGAATTTCCATACAAACACTGTTATTTCAAGACGAAGATCTCATCGCCTATTTTTAGTTTTTAAGTCCTTGAATGGCTTGATTGATTGGAATTTTAATTTTAATCATTTTAAAGACATCCATGATTATAACACTCGTTTTAGTAATAACATCTGTAAACCACAATCAAAGCGCTCATGGGGACAGCATCGTTTTATTTGTCATGCGGTAGATGACTGGAACGCTCTCCCAGACGGCATTAGGAACATTTCCAATTTTTTAGTTTTTAGACGTCTTATTAGAAACATGTAGACTTTTTTATCGATCTTATCCTTTTTACTTTTTATTTTTTAGATAGCTATATTTGTAATTTTTTTGTATTCTTACGTTAGATTTATATAGGGCCTCACTGAAAACCACATTTTGTGACGTGGGCTCCCTGTTAAAATATCTTATTTATTAGTTTGCCCACTCGTCAAAATAGCGCCGAAAACCGTGATAAGGCCTATTAACGACTGTCTTTTCTTGAACATTTGACACTTGCCTGCTAATGGAAAAGAACTAAGAGAGAAGGCTGGTATGAAATTGTCAAAACTCAACTTATTCATGGTAGTTTTGACAGTCTATAGAGAATCATCAGTTATTCTAAAATATGCCGTAAGGATGTATGTTACCCGAAGGTGCGTTTGTTCTTAAATACAAAATCTCGTTTTTCGTGTAAAAACGGAAAGTAACGTTTCACCACAAAATAGTTACAGCTTTCGGAAATAACAAACGTTGAGTCCCGTCTACTAAGACAAGTGAAAAGGCAGTCGGAGTAATTCGTTTAATACAGTCAGTGTAGCATGATATTGTTGTGAAGTGTTTACAAATCAGTTCATGAATACATTTGCTTCAGCCCACAAACATAAATATTTTGTTCAAATCAAAGTAGACTTTTTTAAGAACAAAACCAAATCTTCGATCTTAATACACGGTAATGTTCAAAGGTTATAACAATTTAGCGTTCTAAATTTGCTATATTTCTACGCACTTTATCCAAAGATTTTAATCTCGAGTCAAATCAAAATCAAATGTCAGATAATTGATAACAAGCGACGTAGTCTCAACAATAACGGAGGAATATTGTAAACATCATAGAACAGACTATGTAACGCTGATTTTAGTTTTAATCCGGCAATTTTCTTTTCACAAAAAACGATTGGGAACAATATGGGACAACATCAAATTCACTGCGTGCAAACAGTTTCAGTGTTACACTTGAAAAGCAACACGCGATACCATTATATACGTCACGGAAGTTCACAACGTGTGAGTCACGCTCGTGGAGTTATTTGATTGGATGAAAGTTCTCCCAAAATAGAGTTAAGAAGACGAGAAAAATCTTGCCCCTGAAGACCAGAAGACCAAATAAACATTTTGGAGCTGAGTCTTCGGGATCAGTCAAACGTTCTTTAGAACATTTGATGCTATATATTTTACTGATAACGAACTGACTTGCTAGGGACGCAATGAAATATTTGTTCGCAATCGTTTCGTTCGCTGTTTTCGTAGCGACACTTGCTAACTCTACCGTGAAACCCACAAAAAGGAACAACGACGGAAAGAAGGCTCAGTGTAATGTGAATAATTACTTTTACGCCGGACCAAACACCAAGAAGATCGAACAACAGCTGGCCGAAATAAGAGAAGAAATCAGAGCACTGAAGAGAAACCAAACTGGCGGCTCAGACAGAAAAGGTTTGTAACCTGATTTGCTGAAAGACAAACTGAATTTACTGTAAATCAGCAAACTTTTTGCTTGCTACATTTTCGCTAAGAATGAAGTGAGATCAGATTAAAGCGGACGTTGTTTTTCAAGTCGTTCCAAGCATATTGTAGTAGTCTCCATTCCATTCAAATGAGACGGTTTACAAATAGGTTTTGTTATAGCGTTGGAATAAAAAAAAAAAGCGTGTTAGTTTCACCTTCAGTTAGCTCGTGAATCCAAAGTCGCTATTGTGTTCGCATATTGAAATTAAATTTTATGACGCGAAAGAAGTTTATTTTTCTCTGATGTTCGTTCATTGCTTTCAAAGGACATTAAAAATTGGTGTCAGGCTAAAAGAACTCTGAACGAAATTAAAAATTTGATTACATTTTGTCACAATTTCAGTTTACAAGAACTGCGCCGATGTTTATAAGTTCGGTAAACAGATCAGTGGAGTGTACAAAATCGATCCTGATGGTTTGGGTGAATTTGAAGTGTTCTGTGATCAGAAAACAGCCGGTGGAGGCTGGACGGTGTTTCAGAAGAGACGGGACGGCTCTGTAGATTTCTTCCGTGGTTGGGCTGACTACAAACAAGGTTTTGGTAATCTCAACGGCGAGTTTTGGCTTGGACTGGACAACATTCACCGCCTGACTGTTAGCGGCAGCAACAAGCTTCGCGTCGACTTGGAAGATCTTCATGGTAAAACAGCATTTGCAGAATACAGTTCATTTGCTGTGACAAGCGAGAGAGCGAAATACCAGCTGAGTTTGGGTAGTTACTCAGGTACGCTCATCATACCTTCTCTACTATAACATTTTATAATTATAGTAATAATTTACTAAACAAAAAGTTTGATCACGGGATACATTGCATTTAGTAGGAAACAATCTGAAGGAGTATTGAAAATGTGAATGTTAATGTCCATTTCACTACGTGCTATAAGAGAAATTAAAAGTGAGTTTATGAGTGGGGGATAAAAACTGAAGGAAGAGGGTTACGTTAGTTAAAAAAAAAAACACTTCTATTTCAGATTTATTAAACTTTCTAAATAATGAATCAGTTTCATTGAGGACCAAACGTTTGGCTTGAGAGGCTCGATGAATTTTTCAGTCTTCGTTTTACGAATTAAAGTAAATTAAAATTCGCCTTTTGTGCGGTTTCTTTTTTCAGGTACTGCTGGTGATTCCCTTGGTAATCATCGTGGTGCATCTTTTACCACCAAAGATCGTGACTATGACCATGCCTCAGGCAATTGTGCTCGGGGTCATCATGGTGCCTGGTGGTACCAAAGTTGTTGCCTTTCCAATCTGAATGGTCTGTACCTCCATGGCAAGCTGGATTGGAAAGGAGTATTGTGGTATCACTGGAAAAAAAACACCTATTCTTGTGAAGAAGTCCGAGATGAAGATACGTCCAAAGGACTTTTGAGATCTTGTCTCGTTCTCAGTTAATTTTCATTGAAGTAAAACATGTAACCAAAGGGATTAACATCCTGCAGAAGAATAAGGGAGCTTTGGTTGTAGTCTATAGTGGCTTACAGTTGTTGTAATCAGGCAATATTTGTAATCTCACAAGCGAAATTTAACACTAGGCAAAAATATACTCCGGTATGGCACAATAGGTGACTTGTTTATCTTATGCATTCATTCCAGTCTTTACTATTTCTTGTTTGAAATTAAATACGCCAACAACAGCACTCGCCTTAGCTTCATCAAACATTTATCTTAGTTACATCATATCATTGACTATCCCACAGGTAGCAATTGCTAATTAATCTAAGCTGGGCAGTCAAACACCAGTTGCAAAGCAAGTACGATACGAAGTTCCTTTTTTCAAGTGGATGGTTATGTTGTGAAACTTTGAAACAAAAAAAATTTCCTTCAATTTTGCAGACAAAAAGGTATCCTTGTATTAACTTTAATGAGCTGCCATTGCCGGTCTGTATATTCAATAGTGAGAATACAAATATCATCTGTTAGGATCGCGGACTATAAAAATATCTTTTAAACAAAATACTGCCGATAGTACTCATTGAAACGCCTTTTGAGCAGAATGCTTAGTGCAACTATTCTGTAAGGGGAATGCTTTAATAAACGGCTTGGGTAATAATGGAAATTATCTGTGCCAGTGTTTTATGTTTTGTTTTTTAGTCAGCTCGGTTATGTTCCGCTTTCTTTAAGAAAATGACAAATATCGAAAGCGGGTTAACAGTCCTGTAACGAGGTGGCTAAATTCTTCACGCACTGTTAATAGCATTTCAAATTAAGCTGCAGGATTTTTTTTTTGTCAATGGTGCTTTTTTTTTTATGCTGTTTAAAATGTCTCTACCTTTTCAGTCTGTGCAGGTAATGCTGAATCAATGTGGAACACGCAAGCGATGAAAGCGAATTGCAAGTTATTTTGAAGCACATTTATTGGAACATAACTGAGCACGCTCTCTAACTTTGCAAATACTGTTTGGAATGCGAAGAGTCAAGTCAATAAAAAAGTATATCGCAGTTGTTAGAAATTCAAAATAAAAACCGTAATTTTCAATAAGGTAGATTCAGTATAAAAGACCCTCAAACATTTCCGAGAAAGTTTGCACATTTGAGCAAATAACAAAGTCTTAAAACCCACTGCCGGCCTCTTGAAACATCTCTGAAGGCTGCGCAACCTTGATGGATGTCTTCTTGAACTTCTTTTGACATAATTCCTTCGCCAAAAAAGCTGTAAAGTGAAAATTCTTGCCTTGCACGTTGCCTATACAATTTTAAATTTGATTCCCTTCCTGTATATTCCCGACGAATGCTGAGGTAGAGCGTCGAAGATAAATGAATCGCTGATGAATCGCTGATAAGCTGTAAGGACGATTGGATACTGTTCCGCGCAACACCCCTAGTAACAGTAATAAATACAAAAGAAAAAAAAAAAGAAAGAAATTCAAGCTGGATAAAAGCTGAACCGTGAAGATTTTTGACCACAGCGGACTCACTGAAAATTTTTCGAAACGTCCCACGTATTGAAATTAGAAATACAAACTAGAAATCTGCGGAAAAACCCAAATAATTATGATGCGATGTGATGTGTTTTTCCCGCGCTTTCCGCGGAAGTCGCTTCCCGCCACCAGAATTTGACGTTATAGCCGAGAAGATTTGGGTAGGAACTAGGCATGCGCTAAAGTGGCCATTACCGACAAGCTGTTCGTATGTTTTCGGAGGCCCGTTTCAACGATTCTTTTGCGGAAAATTAACTCTTGGCGATTGAGACGAGAATTTCGCTCCCTTTGAACAGCTTCTCACCTCAAGGTCTCAAAATAGCTGTATAACATCCTTTTGCACGTTTTTCCTATCAGCTCACAAACTATATCCGCAGTAATCAGGCCTTACTGAGTCGAGAGGACTTGGGTAGGAACTAGGCATGCGCTAAAGTGGCCATTCCCGACAAGCTGTTCGTATGTTTTCGGAGGCCCGTTTCAACGATTCTTTTGCGGAAAATTAACTCTTGGCGATTGAGACGAGAATTTCGCTCCCTTTGAACAGCTTCTCACCTCACGGTCTCAAAATAGCTGTATAACATCCTTTTGCACGTTTTTCCTATCAGCTCACAAACTATATCCGCAGTAATCAGGCCTTACTGAGTCAAGATTTTGTCGGTCATGCCGTGTGGTTTGATGGCTGTTGGTTGTATGTAAGTGAAGCTATTTAAATTTTTACAATAGCTGTCCAAATTCCCGCGCGCTGATTGGCTCGTAGCTATTGACTATAAGAGTACAGACAAACAAAATGACGTCAGATGTAACGCGAGCGCTTTCTCAACGAAAAAAATAGCCAATTCCGCTCGTACTTTTTCCATGTTATTGTAAAAAACAAATCGACGGCAGTTTTCTATGGTCTATACCCTTTTTTACAATAACTGTCCAAATTCCCGCGTGCTGATTGGCTCGTAGCTATTGTCTATAAGAGTACAGACAATAAAGATGACGCCAGATGTAACGCGCGCGCTTTCTCAACGAAAAAAATAGCCAATTCCGCTCGTACTTTTTCCACGTTATTGTAAAAAACAAATCAACGGCAGTTTTCTATGGTCTATTTGTTAAATAGACCATAAAATGACGCCAAAAAATGTCCAAAATTTGGCAGTGAAACCACTCGCCTTCGGCTCGTGGTTCCACTTGAGTTTTGAACATTTTTTAATGTCATTTTATGGTCTATAAGAGTATAGACCATAGAAAACTGCCGTCGATTTGTTAATTAGAAGATAGGCAGTGTCTTGCTGTGTATCAGTCTCAGAAAAGTTTGCTAGGTAATTTTAGCATTCTTTACTTTGAAGTGCACCGCACACTGTCGGAACTTGGGGTGAAATACTAGACATTATTTCGCGTTTGTTTAAAATTGTGATTAACCCGTGAGCCAACAGGGAACTCAGCTGGCTTACTTACTGCTTAAGGCTTGGTTAAACTAGGAAACATTGTTTTGGAAGCAAATATTTCCCACTTTAGCAGCGCGGGAAACATATGTTGCAGAAATATATTTTGCTGCTCGGAAACAAGAAAATGGTTTTGCCTCAGATCAAAAATATTTTTCCTTCCTGGACACAAAGTTTGCCTCCAAAACATATGTTTTCCAGTTTAGCCACCATGAAAGCAATGTTGACTAGTTTCCAGTGCTGCTCATTATAAAAAAATGTTTCCTAGCAACAAAGTCAGTTTATTATTATGCGCATGCGTGACTCTTTGTTTTCCTAAACAATGTTTCCTCGTTTAGCAACATTTTCTTTGCTTCCCGCTTATTTAGCCAGCCCGAAAACACGACAAGAAACAATCTTTCCTAGTTTAGCCATGTAGCTAATTTTATATCCCAGTTACTGTTAATAGAACGAGCTATTTATCAGTTTTCAAAAGGATCATTAGCACATACCTGTGGACTCAATACTCAGCCTAACAGCCTGTCTATAAAGTGGAGTGAGAAAGTGTTCGTGGTAGCATGGTAATTTGCTGTCAAGTATTTTGGTTTTATATTCCAATCTCAGAGGAAAGCTTCATTAAGACAAAAGAAGCGCTGAAGATAAAAACCTTCAATAAAATCCTCCCTTATTGTGTTGACGGCGCCAAATCAGACTGTTTGGCAGTGGCCTTAACTACCGGCTTATCTGGCACGTTCGCATTTGCCTGCTAAATGGACTGAAGAGAAAACGTGGTGAGTAGACTGGTATCGAAATTGTCAAAACTGCGAGCTATTGAAAATAAAAAGAGAATTATTAATTTTGATAAAAACATTTCAAAATATGCTGTAAAAATATGTTACCCTAAGGGTTATTTGGTCTTAAATACAACTGACTCTTGTAAGAATGCGAAAAGTAACTATCTGACCCGTATAGTTTTATTGAAACTAACAAACGGCGAAGCCCGTCCGGCAATACTTAGACTTGTGAAAAGGCAATCGGAGTAATGCGTTACAGTATACTGAATGAAAGTATTTACAAATCAGTTTATGAATACATTACTTTCAGCACACAAACGGAAGTATTTGACCAAAGTCAACCAGTTTTACAACTGAGCCAAATGTTCGATCTTAATACGGGGTAATGTTTTAAGATTATAAGTTATAACATGTGATTGTAGCGTTTGAAATTCGCTATGCTTCGCACTGTGTCCAAGGATGCACTGAAAATATTGATCTCGAATCAAATTAAAATCACATGTCAGAAAACCAGCGACTTTGTGTCAATAAAGAAAACTGTAAATATTGTTGTTCCATAGTACAGACTATTTAACACTGATTTTGGTTTTAATCCGGCAGTTTTCGTTTTAAATAAACGATCAGGAACAATATGGGACACCATCAAAATACGTTGACCTTGTCCATTTGCCAGTCAATACGCCAGCATACCTGGATATCCGATTATTCTGAAAAATATTGTGTATAAACAGTTTCAGTGTTATATTTGAAAAGCAACGCGATGTGGTACTACATGTCACGGAAGTTCACAACAAGTGTGTCACGCTCGTGCGGTTATTTGATTGGATGAAAGTGTTCCTAAAATAGAGTTAATAGAGGACGAGAAAAATCTTGCATCTAAAGACGGAATAAACGCTTTTTTGGAGTTGAGTATTCGGATCGGGATCAGTCAATCGTTCTCTAAAGCATTTGATGCAATTTTACTCAAAACGAACTGATTTATGACTCGCGATGAAATATTTGTTCGCAATCGTTTCGTTCGCTGTTTTTGTAGCGGCATTCGCTAACTCTACCGTGAAACCCACAAAAAGTAACAACGACGGAAAGAAGGCTCAGTGTAATGTGAATAATTACTTTTACGCCGGACCAAACACCAAGAAGATCGAGCAACAGCTGGCCGAAATAAGAGAAGAAATCAGAGCACTGAAGAGAAACCAAACAGGCGGCTCAGACGGAAAAGGTTTGTAACAGGATTTGCTGAAAGACAAAATTTTTCTGTAAATCGGTAACTTCTTCCTTGCTTAATTTTCGCTAAGAATGAAATGAAAGCAGATAAAAGCGGACGTTGAATTTTTTTTCTTTTCAAATCGTTCCAAACATATTGTAGTGATCTTTCTCCATTCAAATGAGACGGTTTACAATTAGGTTTAGTTATAGCGTTGGAGATCAAAAAAGCGTGTTAGTTTTACCTTCAGTTAGCTCTTGAATCCAAAGTCGCTAATATGTTCCCGTCTTTAAGTTAAATTTTATAACACGAAAACAGTTTATTTTTCTCTGATATATGTTCATTTGCTTTCAAAGGACATTAAAAGTTGGTGTAAGGCTAAAATTACTCTAAACGAAATTAAAAATTTGATTACATTTTGTCACAATTTCAGTTTACAAGAACTGCGCCGAAGTTTATAAGTTCGGTAAACAGATCAGTGGAGTGTACAAAATCGATCCTGATGGTTTGGGTGAATTTGAAGTGTTCTGTGATCACAAAACAGCCGGTGGAGGTTGGACGGTGTTTCAGAAGAGACGGGACGGCTCTGTAGATTTCTTCCGCGCTTGGGATGCCTATAAACGGGGTTTCGGCAATCTGAACGGCGAGTTTTGGCTCGGGTTGGACAAGATTCACCGCCTGACTGTTAGCAGCAGCAACAAGCTTCGCGTCGACCTGGAAGATCTTCATGGTAACACAGCATTTGCAGAATACAGTTCATTTGATGTGACAAGCGAGAGAGCAAAATACCAGCTGAGCTTGGGTAGCTACTCAGGTAAACTTAAAAGGGATTCAGATTGAATTTTGTCAGGTGGGAAAGAAATGAGAGAGGACTCTCATTCAGTTGACAGTTAGAATTGGTAGTTGGCTATTTTGAACCCATAAATTAATTGTTAACCTGAAATTTTAATTCTGAATTTAAAATCTAAACTTTCCTCGCTTCTTAAAACCTCAAAGAGATATATGATGAACCGTCATTCCCTTTTAAAAATTTAAAAGGGAACTCCGGGGTAAAAATGAAATTATTTTGGATGTTTGGCCTTGGAACCATGTTTCAATTTTTGATAATTTTATTTACGAACAGTTTTTCATAGCTCAGATAATTTACCTGAAAGACGACCAAAACTGCAAATAGAGTGCCGCCATCTTGAAAATAGATTGCATGCTCAGAGGTTGGTCAGCGTACCATTTTATGACGTCAGATCGTCAAACGTAATTCGATATTTGCGCGTCTTCCAGTTGTGTACAGTATTTTCCATCGCAAAGATTTACAGTTTATCCTTCCAAAATCGCTGCTGGAATGTCTGTTTCTGGGTCGGACTCTGATAATTTCGACGAGGAACAAGACGGTGGAAGCTTTTCCATAAAGCCCTACCAATATGAACCGGGAGTGAACTCGCAAGATGCGAACAACAACCCTGAAGGCACAGGCGTCCCAAGCTCACGTTTAGAGAAAGCGAAAAATTAATTATCTATTTATTCATTGTTCTCGTCCCCAGAGCCCCAACGTTTTTTTTTTTTATTGTTGAACGAGTGGCTCTGGGTCCATCCAAAAATATCTTTTTTTTCATTGGCTGTCGAAAACCTGATGCGCTATAAGGTGAAAAATGCTACGCTTCTGCGCATTTGTCTTTACTTCTTAATACTGAGCAGTACTGAGCAATAATAATACTGAGCAAGCGCAATGGTAATTTATCACACTGAGCGTACGCTACCAAATGTCGTGAAATTCACGACATCCGGTAACGGCTGTTTCCAGGGCCTACGATCCAACCGCTGACCAGAAGATCGTAGGCTCTGGGAACGAATATGTTTGTTCATATACGCGTCTCGGTTTTGTGAGTTGGAACGTGACCTTTCATCTTACGCGGTGTTAGGTTACATGAAAACCGTTGAGAATTTGAGCGCTTTATAAGACGTTGTATGGGGAATAAAATATTGTTCATTTAAGACGCTAAATACTTTAAAATATCCTCATTTTTTACGTAAGATGATTAAAAAAACTCACCTCTTGTGTGTCCGTTGTGCTTTTTCGTTATTTTCGCTGTTTTGGGTTTTTTATGCCACCACTCATGGTTCTCTCCTTCATAAGACGGAGTCAAGGCAGCACAGCCGGGTTTCGACCGTTTCCAACTCGGAGGCGGTTTGCGTCCAGAAAATCCATCCGATCGGAATTTTTTTCGCCCACAGTTAAAGCTCTATGATCCTTGCACCCGCAAAAATGTCTCTTCTTCGAAAATCCTCGCGCATTACGCTAAAGATGAGCATTTTCCACCGCAGGTTCCACGATCGCTCCTTTCTGCGGCACCGTGTGATTTTGTGATCGATCACGGCCGCGGAAGAAGCTTGGGTCCAAGGTCAAATTTCGCGCTACCCAGGGTGGTACAGTCGCCGAAAGGTGATATAATTCATTGGTTACTGGGATATTTTGCAGTTTTAGAAGAGTCACTCTTCTATTACGCTCGAGTGAACGTTCAACGCCGAACCCTTCAAAATAGCTTAAATCGCCGTCTTCAACCTCAGGAATGACAACACACAACATTTAAGGTAAAACTACGTTTATTTTGATGTTAAATGAGAATATCTATCGCAATCTAGTAATCTAGTACGATAATACGAGGATTTTTGATATTCCCATACATTGCCTTTATAAATTCAAAATACAAACGGTCACATAGTTTGTGTGGGCACCCTGTGAAATCACAAGGTGCCGCAGAAAGGAGCGATCGTGGAACCTGCGGTGGAAAATGCTCATCTTTAGCGTAATGCGCGAGGATTTTCGAAGAAGAGACATTTTTGCGGGTGCAAGGATCATAGAGCTTTAACTGTGGGCGAAAAAAATTCCGATCGGATGGATTTTCTGGACGCAAACCGCCTCCGAGTTGGAAACGGTCGAAACCCGGCTGTGCTGCCTTGACTCCGTCTTATGAAGGACAGAACCATGAGTGGTGGCATAAAAAGCCAAAAACAGCGAAAATAACGAAAAAGCACAACGGACACACAAGAGGTGAGTTTTTTTAATCATCTTACGTAAAAAATGAGGATATTTTAAAGTATTTAGCGTTCTAGATGAAAGATATTTTATTCCCCATACAACGTCTTATAAAGCGCTCAAATTTTCAACGGTTCTCATGTAACCTAACACCGCGTAAGATGAAAGGTCACGTTCCAACTCACAAAACTGTGACGCATATATGAATAAATAGATAATTAATTTTTCGCTTTCTCTAAACGTGAGCTTGGGACGCCTGTGCTGAAGGCGGTTCAAGCGATGAGTCGATGGGAAGCGACGAATAAGGAAACCCTCGACTGTAAAATTGTTATTGGTATGTAGTGTGTAGGCTCTTGGTTTATTGTAATATCTCTACAGGCACTGACTTGCAGATTCAGGGCAGAAATAAACTTGTATTAACCGACAACTGTGGCATTCAATCATCTTTGTTTACGCATTTTCTTTTCTGAGCGCCTAGCCAGTCATCGGTCCAAATTCAGTTCGACTTCAGAAAATAGCAAACACGCGGAATAAATTGGTTTGCAATCTGTTTATAGGGAAATTCATTCATGAGGCTAAACAAGCTTCTCTAGCCGCTTGGATGTTCTATCGATTACACCGCTTTACAGGCCGGTGTAGTTCTCAGGGGCACCCAACGACAGTTTTCTCTCAGATCCTTTGAAACGCTATTTTAGGCTATCTGGAGTGCCTTTAAAGCTTTGTTGGTTCATTTCAGGTCGCGCTATAATATTTTTATCTGTTCGGTCATTCTAGGGCAACTTGAGTCTTTTCGAAATTACTAGGGCATCTTTGTCCATTTCCCGAAAACCTTAGGCCGTATTTCCTTTGCGAAAATCTTAGCTGACCTTTTTTTGGCACTCGAAACGACATTTTTATTAATCCGAAAACACTAGGCCTAAAGTTTTCCATATCTCGAAAGTTCGAAGTGAAAATTCCCTTTAGAAAATTGTAGGGGATTAAGGACCTTCCGAACAGATAATTTACCGAAACGATCCGTTGGGTGCCCCTGAGTTCTGTTTATTTTAAAACTTCCACCAGCACAAAGGAAAATATACATTTATAAGCATACGATCAGGATTTTCTTACTCGGACAGGGTATCAATTCGGACTTTGCTGCTATGGAATGCTTTAAAAATAGAAGTAGACCTGTTTTGCAATGGTTGCTACGTTTCGTTGTTATTTCAATTCAATTGATTCAAAAGAAATCGCTCGTATGTTGTTTACATAAGTTATGTAGTGAACATGATATTTTAGAGCTTATGTGGTGTGCATGTGAGAGTTGCCAGATAATGGGAAGAGTGGAGGCTTGCAAATGTTGCCAAGAAATCGAGCACGTAAAAAGTAAATTGACTGAGGCTGTTACTTGTGAATGCAATGAAGAACCCACATGCATTACCCAGGACCCCGGGTTTCATCCAGTATGTATTAATAGATGGGTTCTACGACAGCGTGGTTTCAGTATAAACAGCAATATAAAGATCCTTATGAAGGGCCAGAACACAAAACTTTTTAGACACATTGCTTACAGGCAATTGGCCAGATGGTGCTGGGGAATTTTAGGAAAAGAAATTAGGGTTGTCCTGCCATGCCATCTTGTGCGGTTTTTGTGTATTAGCAGCTTCTATCCCCCACCTGGGCCATAGGAAGAGTTTGCATTTGGAGGCTTCCGGATGAATGATCAAACACATGCACCGAAACGTTTTGAAACTGAAATATATTAGTACATGTTCAGTTAATTTGATATAAAAAGATTTGGTACTAATTTTCATGTTGCTATGGTAGGAGACTGTTTTGCCTAAAATTGATCCAAACCATAACAGTGATCTGGTGATCAATATGTAGATAATTTCTCCAAGTTATTCTCCATTTGAAGTTGATAGCAGTTTACAAGAAAAACACCTTGTGCTAGAAGTTACTGGTGTAGCCAGCAATACTATATTAATAATATTGGTCATAACTTTTATTGCACGTGTTTAGGAGCCATTTTTGTTTGTTTTACCCCTAGAGTGCAATGTTGAACGCCAGCATTTTTCCTGCTGAGTGCAATGCAGGGTGGCTTCTCGAGGGCTTCCATTTCTGTAGCGGCAATATTACAGGAACGGTGTCGGTGTTGGATTATTTATCTATTAAATTGTGAACATTGTTGTTGAATTGCATCTGCCTTTGCTGGTGCTGGCTTTGAGGCAATGTTCTTTGGTAACTGAACAGGCTCTGGGTGTAGGCTTGGTTACTGGTTTAGAGGTTTGGTTACAGTAGTATGCCAGGTCAATCATACTTGTATGAACATGCTTTACACATTTTAAATTTTCCGCATTATTGTTCGTCGCCTTTAAGAGTACAACAAAAATATTAAAACTTGCGTTTTAAGCTTTGGGGACTCGTTTGGGTGGTGCCGTGGATTCATGGGCGAAATTTCAGCCAGCATCACACGAGCAAAATGGTCTGACACGAGCATAATTTTCGGCATAATGGTACGATTTTAAGGGTGTCACTAAAAAGCATAATGGTCAAATTTACGAGCATAATGTGTCTAACCCTAACTGGGTGGGCAACTGCACCCCCTTGCTCCACACACTTGATAGCTTCTGAAAGAAAACCTGTCAAAAAACTGTACGATTTTGGCTCACTGATTGGCTTTACATCCCATCGCTTGTTTGCTATCGGAAAGCAAAGTTTGTAGCGTGCCTCACCCGCATGTTCATCTCACTGAGCTAGTGCTTGACTGCGCCCAGTATTTGCATCGTTGTCAAGATTAGCAAGCTGAGCCCTGGCAACCATTTCCCTGTGTGAATAATGCTCCCGTTTAGAGCAGTACTTGAGCATCATTGAGTGGTAGACCTCAAGTTTGTCCGTGTGATTGAAGTCAGTTAGCTTTGCCAGATCCTAGAGAAGTTTGGTATTCAAAGCCACCTCCTCTAAAGCTAAATGAAATTAAATTATCGAAATTAAAAATGCAATGTTATTTCGTTACTGAACGAGAGCAAAGTACAATTGCAACTTGTAATCAGTTAAATACCCAATATTTTATTTTAGTTGATATCAGTAATAGCTGCAAGGAATAAGCACACTTAGACTGGACAATGATTACAACGTCAGTAATGTTTTCTCCCGGCAAACGCGACAAGCGGTTGCAATGAGCGACGGCTGTATTCGCAGGCTGCGATCTGCCCTGAGGTCGTACGATTTTTATGTAAACAAAACAAATATTATATCGGACTGATTCCCGCTCGCGATGGAAAAGTCCGCCTGTAAATCGGAATTGTAAATGCTATCTAAATTCAACAGGTATATAAAGTGAAATCAAAGTAAATTATAGCAAAGACTGAAAGAGTAAAGCGCTCACTTCTTGATGGCGTTCACGTTCAAGGCGACGTTCGCTCGATAACCGTAGCTTCTTCGTTTGCGGGCCATAAGAAAACCGGGACAGTACAGCATCGTCCGTCAAGTCTACCTTTGGCTTTCCCCCATTAACTGTAATGGGAGGTAGGTAACTAAACAGCTCGGCTCAAAATGGTCGCTGCAAACATAAATGTATTCGCGGGGACGCATATTTTCCGCCTTATTCCTTCCAGCTATGCATTCGTACGGTGGTCCAGTGGGATACTGTGGTAAGTGACCTTGTCTCCGGTCTTCTTTGTCTTCTCTGAATGATTCTTACAACCCGGTACACAACAGCTCACCATCTTAGTTGAAATCGATTAGTTAGACAAAGGACGAAATTCGAAATAGCGAGAGCAAAACGATTTTTTAGACAGTTCTAGCTGCGTGATTATAGATTTTCATAAACCCGTGAAAATGCTTTGACGACTCTACGTCATAACTTACTGCTGAGCACTGTAACGCGGCTCATTTTGTTCAAGATGGCGGCGTTCCACTCGCATTTTTTGGTCGTCTTTGAGGTAAAATATCTGAGCTGTAAGAAACTATTAGTAAATAAAATTATCAAAAATTGAGACATGGTTCCAAGGCCAAACATCCAAAATAACTTTATTTTTACCCCGGAGTTCCCCTTTAATAGCTCAGGAGTGCAACATGTTGTCAATATTATTAATGATCATTCATATACAGTGGAAGCCCGTTAATACGACCACCTTCGGGCCGAGAAAATGCGGTCGTAATACCGGGGTGGTCGGATTAACAAGGTTGTAAAACTAAAGAAATGACTGGAATTTCAATTCCTTTGGAGCACAGAAAAGTGGTCGCAATAACGAGGTGGTCGTAAGGCGGTGTTCCACTGTATTAAATATCGTTATCTCAAATGTGCCTGGTATCAAAAGCTCTGCTAACTTTTAGCGGATACAAGCTCTACTTCAGCCCGTTTCGTTAGCGATTTCTTAATACTTCTTTCACGGATGTAAAATTGTGCACACTTTTTGTTTTCGTTTCTAAGGTACTGCTGGTGATTCCCTCGGTTATCATCGTGGTTCAGCATTTTCCACCAAGGACAGGGATAATGACAGGCACTCAGGGAACTGTGCCTTGAATAGAAAAGGCGCCTGGTGGCACAAAAATTGCAATCATTCTAACCTGAATGGTCTGTACCTCCACGGGAAGATTGATTACAAAGGAATGGTGTGGTGGCACTGGAAAAAAAACGACTACTCTGTGAAAAGGTCTGAGATGAAGATACGACCAAAGGACTTTTAAAATTCTTTGTAGTATCTCAGTTCATTTACCCTGAAGTGTAACATGTGAACGAGAGAATTAAAGGCTTGCATGAGTATAATGGAGCTTTTGTGTGGTTATAGTTTCGTTAAAATACCGTAAAATGCCGAAATTAACGGACCCCGAGAGTAACATCAAAAAATCATGGCCGCTAATAAATCCCCAAAGTCCCCCCCCCCCCCCCCCCCTGAAATTAATTTTAATATAATCCGCCTAGTTACACCTTGCATCATGGACTGGCGGGAATTGGAACAGAAACACGATGAGAATCTTTTTTAAAATAACTGGCTGATCATGCTCATTATGAAGCTCTGAAGCAAGAAATTTCCTCCATTTTTGCAGTCAAAAGGGAATTCTTCTATCAAATTAAATCAGCTTACATTACCGGTTTGCCAAGAGCATTATCTTTTAGGAGACTAAAAACATGTTTTGTTTCAAGCCAAAACTCCCGGCGACAGTAACAAAAATTTCTTCAGTTGAGTTAAGAGTAGATTTTTTAGTTATGTCCAGTGAGGCGATGCTTTCAATAAACTCCTTGGGTAATAACGGCATTTATGTCTGTGTTGTTTTAATGTTTTGTTTTGGTCAGCTCTGTTATTTTACTCTTTCTTAGGCAAACTGACAACCATCGAAGCCGAGTTAAAAGTCTACGTTTTAAAGTGCCACTACGACGAAAATTTTCACTTCTATTTTCGCCCTTTTCGTGTTCCAATCCATTTAATGAGTTCGAAATTGCAAAAATAGCTATTTATTAGCTTTATACAAGCTTACTGATCCTAGGAATAAGTGGCCGAAAACCGTCGAAAACCCGTCCGCCATTACTCCGACGGCAAAGTGACGCCCGTGGTCATTCTAAAATGCGGTTGATTGTATGAGATCTTCGTGTGACGTCATATGCGCATCGAACATCGTGCGTTCCTTGCAAGAACTCAGTAAACTTAGTAATCGAAAGTCCTAAAGTAAGTGAATAGGCAAGATTATTTGTAAGATTCGCCATCCAGTTTGGTGAAAAGCGATCTCAAGGACAATTTTATCGAATATCTTGGATTATAATTTCCTCGGCGGTGGATTTGGAGTCGTATGACTGCAAAGAATACGCTTCGAAGACACGCGAACAGCTCATTCAAGCCTGGGATTTACATGTAAAGCCGAAGAAGAAACGAATTCACTCCGGCATTTTTTACTCAGCAACTGTATTGGTGGTAGACATATGGTTATTTAATATTCTGGGTATGTTTTCTATTTGGGATTAGTAAACAGAACCTAATCACTATTCGCAGAAGCACTTGAGCAACAAATTATTGAATAGGATGGATAACTCCAGACCAGTACATGTTAATGTTATGTTGGTGGCGTGTATGGTGTTCGCAAGTATCAATCAAAGCTGAATAATGAGTCAAGAAAAAAAGAACTATTAACCTCGTTTTTTTATAGTTCAATAAAGCTTTGACAAAACTAAAGTGATGTATAATTAACTTCAGTTGAAACGTGGGTAGCTATAGCTGTAATCTACAGAATATTTGCAATATTACAATACTACAGGGCTGTAATCTACCAGGTATTACCTGGTTAGATCCCTTCCTCATTCTACAACAACTTTCAAGCAGTAAATGAAGTAATCATGAGGGGCCTAATAGTTTTGTTTTTGTTGTTGCTGTTATGACATAACACTCAAATCTCCCTCACTATGAACAAGCCAACAAAATAATTGGCCATCAGTAAACAATTTCCATAATCCCTTCACTGTTTATATTAATGTGCTTGACCTATATCCAGGATATTTTTTTGAAGACTCTCCTATCAGCTATGTTGGCAGTTTCTAAGATCAAATTTAAAGTTATGCCTTTTGCTGTGGCCCTCTCTGATAACCATTACAACAATGAGAATACTCAGAGCACAAGAATGAATGCCATGATCCCACTGGCCAAAAACCTTCCCTGTATAAAGATAAGTTTACCCTTGAAGTCAGAGGCCAGTCTTGCTGTCTACTCTCACCTTGCCTGCAGCATTGTGGTTCTTGATGACATGGGTATGACAGCAACTTTTAAAAAAAACCACACTCACACAGTCTGCATTACCAGTACCTACTTGTCATATTGATATGATATCAATGCTAAATATTGCAAAAATTTGCTGGTAGTTCTCCTCCTCTCCCTTCCATTTATAAATTTGGCGTGGTTAGTATTTATCACTTCTAGTTTCCAAAGCTGAAGAAAAAAAGGGATGCAAAATTTTGATCGTAGTGGCACTTTAAAGATTTGGATAAATTCTTGGCGCACTATAGCATTTCTTGGTGGACTGTAGTATTTCAATGTAACTGCAGAGGTTTTTTTTTCCCTGTGGTGTTGTTTATTATGCTGTTTAAGATAATTCTACCTTTTCAGTTCAGCAAACAAATTGCGAGTTAACCCTGGTTTTCACTAGCGACAAAAGCGCAAGCATAAGAGCTTTATGTCAAATGCATGCGCAAGTGAAAACGAACGCGACGCAAGCACAAGCACACGGCACAAAAACAAGACATTCACTAGTCAGTCCAAGTCTTAGTTTATTACTTTTGAACACAATATTACTTCACAATTAAAGATTCATAATAACTCGACTATCGAATGAGGTTAATTAACGAGCATAATTCCCAATGTCACAATTGAAGATCGTTTCCATGATCCTGCTCATATCAACTCTTGTGAATCTCACTGTAATGATCCCAAAATTGACAAGTTAACTTTACCTTTCGTCATCCCCATTTCCCTGGAAGCTTGAGCCCATGCTTGAGATGTTCTGTTTTTATCCTTAAAATCCTCACATTCTTTGTCATAAAGCACTCGATAGACTCGATAGTTGCGTACAACCTCAGAAAAATTTTCGTCGAAGTTTGTTGTGTCTTACGCCATCTTTGTTTCCCACCAAAAGGACGTTCTTGCAAGAGTGAAAGCTGGAACGAGTGCTTTGATTGGCCAGACACATCAAATTTGCTTGTGTTTATGCTGTGTTCCGTTTTCATACAGCACAACAAGAACGCAAGCACAAGAAAAGGAAAAAAATTGATCCTTCTATGCTTGTGCTTCCGCTTGTCCTTATATTTGAGTCGAGGCCGTTTCCACTGTAAAATAAGCATTCTTATGCTTGCGCTTGTGCTTGCGTCGCTAGCCAAAATCAGGTTATATTCTGAATCACTTTTTTTGGACCAGACCTAACTGAGCACGTTTCTTGCAAATTTTGCGAAAGTTGTTTGAAGAACGAAGTAGATTCACAGAAGCCCTCACAAAATATTTCCGAGAAAGTTCAGTACATATTTGAGCAAATAGAAAAGTCGAGAATGACAAAAATGCCCACTGCTAACCCGATAGACGCCTTGTCGAGCTGAATTGGACGTTATTCGTTCATCAAAAGAGCTAAAAAGTTAAAATTCTTACCGTACTTTCACCAATCTCGTACCCAGAGTCCTCAGGCTTTTTGGTCAGCGGGTGGGCGCCAGGAGAGACTCTGGGATAATGGAATTTCTTATCCCAGAAAACGTAGGATTTCGGTCTTAGTGCGCATGCTTAAGATTTAAACGGAAGTCAAATGCTTCAAAATGACAGCCGTGTTATTGTTTATCAGTGTTACCGGCCTGAAGGTCTTATCGGGCCTTGAAAGTGTTCGAGAAAGCCAAAGTTGATTCTTACATGCGATCAAAGGAACTGGATTTTTTTCCGTAAGAGCGAATCAAAGCAACTGGATTTTTTTTCTGTAAGAGCGAGCGAAAGGTGGACTTGATTCGACATTGCTACAACAGACAAGTAACATATTTCTTTATTACTTTTTTTACTTGCAAATAAAAAGGAACCATCACTTCTCCC
>NW_028145470.1:6392500-6487500 GCF_977016875.1 Pavona decussata | reverse complement strand
AACGGTTTTGGAGCTGAGTCTTCGGGAACAAGCAATCGTTTTATAAAGCATTTGGTGTTATTTTAACTGATTTGCAAGGAACGCAATGAAGTATTTTTTCGCAATCGTTTCGTTCGCTGTTTTCGCGATCGTAGCGGCACTTGCTAACTCTAGCGTGAAACCCACAAAAAGTGACAACGACGGGAAGAAGGCTCAGTGTATTGTAAACAATTACTTTTACGCCGGACCAAACACCAAGAAGATCGAACAACAGCTGGCCGAAATAAGAGAAGAAATCAGAGCACTGAAGGGAAACCAAACTGGCGGCTCAGACAGAAAAGGTTTGTAACAGAATTTGCTGAAAGACAAATTTTTTCTGTAAATTAGCAAGCTTTTTGCTCGCTACATTTTAGCTAAGAATGAAATGAAATCAGATAAAAGTGTCTTAGTTTCACCTTCAGTTTATCTCGTTAATGTGTTGTCATCTTGAAATTAAAGTTTATAACGCAAAAAATTTTTTTTTTGATGTATGTTGATATTTAATATTTGTGACTTTTTAATCTTGTGTATTAGTATTAGGAGTGGAGAAACCGAATAAATGAAAACACGTGATGTGCTTTCAAAAGGACATTCTTGGTGTAGTAAACGTCCTCTGATCGAAATGTGATTACCTTTATTATATCAATTTCAGTTTTCAAGAACTGCGCCGAAGTTTACCAGTTCGGCAAACAGATCAGTGGAGTGTACAAAATCGATCCTGATGGTTTGGGTGAATTTGAAGTTTTCTGTGATCACAAAACAGCCGGTGGAGGTTGGACGGTGTTTCAGAAGAGACAGGATGGCTCTGTAGATTTCTTGCGCGGTTGGGATGCCTACAAACGAGGCTTCGGTTATCTGAAAGGCGAGTTTTGGCTCGGACTGGACAAGATTAACCGCCTGACTGTTAGTAGCAGCAACAAGCTTCGCGTCGACTTGGAAGACCTTCATGGTAACACAGCATTTGCAGAATACAGTTCATTTGCTGTGACAAGCGAGAGGGCCAAATACCAGATGAGCTTGGGTAGTTATTCAGGTAAAGTTAAAAGAGATTCGATCAGATTGAATTTTGTGATGTAGGAAAGAAATGAGAATGTGGTTAACACTTTTATTTAGTTGACAGTTAGAGTTGTTAGGTGGCTATTTTGTACCTTTAAATTGATTGTTAACCTGAAATTTCAGTTAATTCCGAATTGAAAATGTATACTTTTCTCGCTTCTCATAATCTCGAAGAGATATATGATGAGCCCTTATTCCCTCTTAAGAATTTTTAAAATAGCTCAGGAATGCAACAGTTTGTCAATATCATTCATACATCAAATATCGTTACTTCAGCTACGAAAATGCTCGGACTTACAATCTCAAATGTCGTTTCAAAACAGCTCTTCTTCAGCCCGTTATGGTAGCGATTTCTTAATACTTCTTTCACGGAGGTAAGATTTTGCACGCTTTTTGTTTTCGTTTCTAAGGTACTGCTGGTGATTCCCTCGGTTATCATCGTGGTTTAGCATTTTCCACCAAGGATAGGGATAATGACGGGGACTCAAGGAACTGTGCTTTGATTTATAAAGGCGGTTGGTGGTACAACGGTTGCCATCATTCTAACCTGAATGGTCTGTACCTCCACGGGAAGATCGATAGCAGAGGAATGGTGTGGCACCACTGGAAAAATAACGACTACTCTGTGAAAAGGTCTGAGATGAAGATACGGCCAAAGGACTTTTAAACTTCTGTGTTGTATCTCAGCTTATTTACCCTGAAGTGTAACAAGTGAACGAGAGAATTAAAGGCTTGAATGAGTATAATGAACTTTTTTTGTTGTTATAGTGAGTTTAAAGCCCACGAAATTCCGAAATTAACGACCTCCCGAAAGAAACGTCAAAAAATCATGGCCCCTAATAAATCCCGAAGTAGCGACCCCCCCGCCCCCTTCCACCTCCCGAAAATCATTTTAATATAATCCGCCTAGTCATTCCTTGTATCATGGACTAGTGGGACAGTCACACGTCAATTGGAACAGAAACATGATAAAAAATCTTTTTTAAAGTAACTGGCTGATCATGCATATTATGAAGCTTTGAAGCAAGAAATTTCCTACATTTTTGTATTCAAAAAGGAATTTTTATACCAACTTAAATCAGCTGTAAGGATACTAAAAAAATATTTTGTTTCAAGCCAAAACTCCTGGCAATAGTCATCAAAATGCCTATAGTTAAGTTATGCCGAGTAGATGTTTTTGTTATGTTGAGTAAGGGTGTTGTGACTTTAAAGAAAACTTTATGAAACTTGATATTGAATTTACGCCTTTCAGATCGCGCGCTGACAAGTTTCGTTTAATTGATAGATTTCGCTGCTGATTGCCTTATTTAAAAGCGCGCGCGCATGGCTGGTTTGTAAGTTTTGAAATTGATGGGGTGTTGTATTTATCGCGCGAGCAAAAATAAACAGAGTTGGATTTTGGATTGAAGCTCTGTGGTTGCTTGGTTTATGGACAGTTATTTTCGGACTTTTGGGAGATTTTAGGGCTGGGACTTTACGGAACTCTATGTTTAGGAAATCGCCTGAACATTTTTGGTTCTTCGAACCGGATTCTAAAGGTTATTTCGGAGAAGTTTGCAACATTTTCGTGTAGTGTGTTTGGAGGAAGGAATCGGCCGCGCCGACGCTGCGAATTTTCAAATCACGAATCGACATTCGAAGACGAAATGGCCAACGAGGAAAAACAAGACGATCAAGAAAAGTATGAGAACGAAGTCATTCAATTACATACGGTAGTTGGAGTGTTGACAAGAGAGAAAAAGAATCCGAAGTCGAATTTAACTCGGATGTTAAACCAGTTAACTCTGTTAGTATCGGAGGAGTTGTATGATAGACACAAGGTAGTGGAGCCGGTAATAGAACGCTTTGAAAGGTTGAGAGATGACGTTAAGATGATGACGCTATGAGGGAGAGAATTAGAAACGGTTTATAAGTTACAAGATGAAGAAAAGGAGAGGAAAACGAGTGAAGAAATAGAAGAAATTAACGAGCAAGTAGATCGAGAGCTTAGTCAAGCTCGCGTCATCATGTTAACTCAAGTTAGTAACTTATGTAATGCGCGTAATGTTGTATCGGGAGAAATGCGTGAAACTCAGCAAGCTAAAGACGACAACCGAGCGGGTAAAATAAAAAAAGAGAAGTCAGCAACTCAAACAATCAACACCCTGGTGCATCGTTCAGCTCTAGCAACGCAGCGAGCGGACAGCTTGAACGAATTAAGATCCCTGTATTCGGCGGGAACAAGCTAGAATTCCCCAGGTGGCAGGCTGCAATATTTCAAGCTGTGTGGACTCCTCTTCCCTATCGGCGCAGTTCAAAATGTTGAGTTTGGAAGGATGTCTGACTGGTGAGGCCGCGGAGACAGTTAAGGGATTGGGCTCCTCTGAAGCGGCATATGAGACGGCGAAAGCCAGACTACTAAGGAAGTACGGAGGAAGTCGACGTCAAGTGCGACGCCATTTACAAGAGCTCAAGAAGATGAATACGCTTTGTGAAGATGATGCTAAAGCTCAAGATCTGCGGATGTGTTGGAAAGAGCTGTAATTAATCTGAAGGAAAATGAATGCAGATCATACTTGAAAGACGGAACTTTGTATATACTCGAGAAAATACCGTAGAAGTTGCTGGCTCAGTACTACCGGTGGATAAGGGAAAACCAAGAACACGAGTCGCTCGAGAAGCTGAAAGATTGGATTGCAGAAAAATCAGAATATTGGATACAAGCTGCCGAGATTAGAAATGGAATCGGATCAGACACAAAGAAGGAGAGAGAGAGAGAGAGAGAGAGAGAGACAGTTATCCCGATTTGGCACTGCGACGTATTTAAAGGAAGACCAGTAGAGAGACGATGGGAAACTGCGTAACGATCATCTTGGAAACTCGTGTCCAAGTTACAGAGAGTGCAAAATCGACGGTTCCAAGGATACTCATCACCGACTACTTCATGCAGAAAGAGCTGCTTTGCGTCGAGAATCACAACACGGAAGTTCAGACGGAACAAGTTCTTTACCACCAGTGGCGGACAACGAAACAAAAAAAAGCCTGCCAGGAAAGCAGAGGGGGTAACGGTAATGCTAATCAGACACATTTAAGTCAAGAAAGTGAAACTTCCCAGATCACGGATGGGGACGCATGTACACATACAGCCACAATGGAAGCAGCACAGATGCATGAAAAGGTTGTCTTCCTTCAAAGACGTCTCAGAAGACTTGTGGAGGAATGAAAGCCATCACCTGGGTGAAACCACAAATGGTCACACCCTTAGCGAAATACCTTTTCCACAGCTTGCCCGAAGAGGAACGATCGATGTCCTTCTTGGAGCAGATAACTATGAACTGATGACCACGATGAAAGAAATTCCGGGCAAACGAAACGAACCGAGTGCGAGGCTCTGCCCAATAGGATGGACCGCGATCGGACGCATAGACGGCAAAGAAGACTTGGGGGGTGAGCCCCACACTGGACTTATCTGAGAACCTTGCGCATTCATTTTGAAAGTGGATTTCACATCGACCTGAAGTAATCGAAGAAATTCCAGAACAAGACCGAGCCGCTGACTGAATCGATTTGAGCAAGGCGGAGTTTCCAGTAACGAAGACACTAGGCGTTTTGTGGTTCGCTTAAGAAGACAAGTTCTCGTTCCGGCATTCAGCTCCACCAGACAAGTTCATATTTACGAAAAGAAGTGTGTTGAAGAAAACAGCGACGACCTTTGATCCCTTTGGATTTCTCTCGTCTTTCACAGTAAGAGCGAAGTTGTTGATGCAGGAAGCGAGGACAGAAGCTGTAAAGTGGGATGAAGTTCTGCCGCCTTTCCTGGCGAAGAAATGGCAGACGTGGTTTGGACAGTTATCCGATCACGCAAGAATCAAGATTCCGCGGTGCCTTAATGACTCTCAGAGCAAAGAGAAGAGAATTACAGTTCACACGTTTACTGACGCGTCCGAGAAAGCTTACGCAGCAGCGGTTCACGCCCGATACGAGTTTGAAGACGGATCCCTTGGCACCCGTTTGATCAGAGCAAAAACAAGGCTGGCACCACTCGAAGCACTAAGTATTCCCCGTTTGAAGCTTATGGGAGCAGTAATTGGTTTGCGATTAACCCAGACCAATAGCGTTACGTTCCTAGAAAGTTAAATCCAGCTGACCATGGTACCGTTGAAGAGTTGATCGATAACGAATGCTGGTGGCGCGGGCCAGCATTTCTTAATCAAGGAAACGACAAGTGGCCTGAGCAGAGATTCACGAGAGCTACTTCAGAAACACTTGAGGAAGTGGAAGCTGAAGTCCGCGAACGAACAATTCATCCCCAATCAGACAACCTTAACAGTTTTGTCATTAAAAATCAAGAAGAAAATCAGTGAAGGCTCGACCCTATCCGTTTTTCCAAATGGTACAAGACAAAGCCAACGAACAAACTCGAAATTGGACTTTCACAGATGCGAGTAGGAAGTTGGGTTTACAGATTCATCGGCAATTGTCCTAAGTCCGTTGACCAGCGCACAAGTGGGCAGCTAACACCTAATGAATTGAAGAGAACGGAAGAAGGGATCATGAAAAAGGCTCAGTATGGCGCCTTTACGGAAGAGGAAAGAGCTTCCCAACAAGAGTTCTATCCTCATATTTACATCCATGGTTACTGATGGCATCCTGCGGTCAAATACGAGACTTCGATATTCTACTGATTTACCAGACGAAACTAAGTATCCGATCATTCTTCCAAAGAAACATCACGTTACGAACCTGATTTTGAAATACCATCACGAAACAGAAGGACATGAAACGGGTTTGAATTACACTTTGAATCACCTTCGCGAAAAGTACATAGCGGTACATGGAAGAGAAACAGCAAAGAAACCTATAATACTGTCCTGAGTGTCACAGACGATTCAGAGGAAAACCAGTGACACAGCAAATGGCTCCTCCACCTACCATCCGATTAGAAGCAACCATGGAGCCGTTTACCAATGCGCAGTAGATTTTGGCGAGCCGTATATTACAGTACAAGGCCGTGGGAGGGTTCGCACCAAACGATATCTGTATTTATTTCTGTGTCTTCAAACACACTGTTGTCATGTAGAAATGGCATGCTCGTTAGATACGGATGATTTTTTGAACGCCTTAACTCGCATGGTGGCAAGAGGAGGTTGGCCTCGAGATATGCTAAGTGATAACGGCACCAACTTCACTAAACTTGCTGTGTGGCACTTGTCGTTGTGACTCGTCCGTGGAGGCGAAGCAGAAATCAATCTTCAACAAAACTAGAACTATTCAATTTGTTTACAAAATTCGTGGTCTTCACACGTACACTCTACTATGGTAACTTAGTGTAGCGTGGTGCGGACGATCGGGGCAATTCAGTAGTCTAGTTATTTACAACGTACAGACATTCTTTTATATGTTCAAAGAATATTAACTTTTTTAAGTTCGGTAAGCCTTTAAACTAAAATTAGTTTTACTGCAGAGTAAATAACTAGCTTACCGTTTTTTAAAATCTAGGCTAAGAAAGGATGTTGAAACTGGAGATAGGACAGCTGATAACACTGCGAGTTGGTTTTTGGGATATTGCGCTGGAAATGAGCAAATATTACTGCTTCCTAGAAAAATCTAAAACTTATATAACAATGGGAACTTTCGCTCTACCCTAATGAGTTGCGCTCGATCTAAGTAATATTCTAAAACACCTCACAAGAACGGCTGAATAAACATTCATTTCGACTAGCAATTCACATGTAAAGATTGTCAATGTCCTAAAATAATAAACTAAAAATACTTTCAGATTACTAAAAGACTGTGTTAATTTTAACACTAGAGAGAAATAGTCCTTGTGACATCCCCCCCCCCCCCCCCTAAGTGGAAGCCTTCTGGCTAGTGGACTTCACTAACATAATTTGGATGAATATCAATACGGCTAAGCCGTCTGCCTCGTAGCTACTTCAATAAAAGGACATTTATCTGAAAGGAATAATGTTTAAGAGATAACTGTTTTGGGGCTTACTTTGGAACTTTACTTACGAATAGGATACGATAAAAGAAATTTATATTCTAGAAGCTTTAATAGTGTTCAGTATATCTTCTTAGTTTTTCTGGTATGAGCTGTTTGCCTGGTGTAAAACGTGTTGATTTCCTTGGTTACCGTTTGTTAGGTTAACGTGGATCGTTTCGTACGATTACCTGTGTGGTGGCAGCGCTTTGGTGTTGGAATTCTTCAGACGATCAGGGCTGTGTAGAAACATAAACTGTAGGCTTAAATGGGGATTTATTTGGGCTCGTTGTGAATAGTTGCCAGTGTTAAAACTTAGAGGGTTGAAATTCTTGAAAAATCTCGATTCGTAGTGAGATGACACCAGCAAGAGAAAAATGAGGAACTTGAGAAAAAAGTTAGATGTTCTTTTACATCGTTGGACAAAATAACCATAGTTGCGGCAGAGATTAGTAGGCATTGATGCAGTTTTCTAATTTTTGTCTCGGTTGGTGGAAAGTTTGGTGACTATAGGTCTTGGGTTTCCTGCTTCCAGGAACAACTCAATAGGTTTGGCGTTGCTAAATGTTAACCTTCTGCTAGCAAAGTTAATTAAAGCATCATTAGCCTTCAGAAAATCTCGACCAAGGAAAACATAGTGGCTCATGTCTTGTATTACATGGAATTGACAGTGGAAATTCTCTTCTATTAAATGCCATCGAAACGTGGATCTGGCCGATGGTTGATATTTCTCATCACTAACGGTATCCACTTCTGAATACGGTACTAGGAACCATATATTACTGAGATACAAGCTCCTATAGCAACTAAGAAGTCGGTGAGCCAACCACGTATCTTTCCAGTGACAAAGGCATTACGTTGCTGCTTGACGCTAGAAGGATACTGTCGTTTTGGATTTTGTGCAGTTTTGGCAATCTTTGACAAAAGTTCACTATACTCAGTGGAGTCTCTCTGGTTTAAGAAAACGTTGTTTTTGGTTGCCTGATTGGGAATTGACTTCGATTCTTTTGTTTGGAACGTATTTTGGTAGCTGTTCAAGAGTTTCTCCTGGTAGCTATTGATGGAAAAACACTTAATCGCGTTTCTGAGTATAAATATGTTGGCGTTGTTCTCGATGCGTCGCTTACGTGGAATGCGCACGTTGATTACTTGGTCGGTTAGGCTATTAAGCGATTAGCGATGTTAGGCCGAATTAGAATAAACATAAACATGTACACGGCACGTACCGTTTATACGTCCTTTGTTTACCCTATTCTTGATTACTGTGATACTATGTGGAGCTGCTTCGGGAATGTTAACACTGCTAAGTTGGAGAAGTTGCAGAGGCGCGCAGCACGTATCGTTATGCGTCTGGGGAGCAGCGAAATTAAAAGCGTTAAATTTCTTGGGTTACGTAACTCTGGAGAAAAGGGATGAGAGCTATGTTCGCAATCTATTTAAGAAATGTTTAAGCAATCGCTGTCCACAGTTCTTTATGCACTATTTTAATTATAACAGGGATGTATTGCCCAGGGGCCGGTTCCTGGAAGGAGGAATACCAGGTATAACAGTTATTCCAGGGATAAATCTGCTATTCTAGGAATACAGAATTTATTCCGGGGATAAAGGTATTCCTGAAATAAGGCACATTTATCTCTGGAATAGAGTTATTACACCTTTCAGGAACCGGCCCCAGATGGATAAGGAGCAGTGATAAACTTGGACTCCCTTCTGTAAAATTAGAATGTACGAAAAAGCCTTTTTTATCATGGCTGTGTAATTTTTAATCTGAATTTTAAAACATACTTTGTATGACATTTATAGCTATTTTTATTGTACTTAATTGTCATTATTATTTACACCCAATTTAGTTTATTATATAGGTCCTCTATAGATAGCACTTTTTATCTTGTACAAGAACTGAAGGAGTTACTCTATAGAGTGTGTGCACGACGGCCATGTTGGAGGACCAAAACAATACAATGATTTTCCTTTGGGAAATATATTCTATTTTTATGCAAACATCTTCTATTGTTTTAGTCCTCCAACATGGCCGCCGTGCACACACTCTATTGAAATAAAGGTTTCTTATCTTATCTAGTAGAGCTGTCTTCATTTGATGCAGACCGGGGTGGTCACTTGGAACTAATTTCACAGTCTCGTCTATGCCATCAACGGTAAGTGCTATTTCTCAAGTACTTGGCTTATTATCAGTATAAAACTCGAGTCGGATCACTAAAAGAGTAGGGCATGGAGTTCCCGGTGTGCTGGTCTGGTCTTTGTGCTATTTCATGATTAGTAGTGGGAGGAGTCTCGTTATTGGAACTTATCGTTCGGTGAGTTCTCTCCTGTCAGAGGTTCTCCTCTAGCGAAGTCTATAAATATAAAATATAAAATATAACTCCTTCTTGTCTTATATTGCTATTTTGTCATATCCAGGTGGAAGGGTAATCTTAGCGCATTGTTGTGAACTAAGTTGTACCTGGACAGGGTTTAATCTCCGTCTCACTTGCTCCGTCTCACTTGCTACTTTTGTTGCGGCACTCTTCTCTATGTCAGCATCAGTGGTGCTAATGGTGGGAACTTCAGTAATCACTGCAGAAGTGGACGGGATTGGTTGACTCCTTCTGGCATAGTAGACTTTTTCAGCTATTTCTGGTGGCTTGTTCGGCTCGTAGTATTCCCGGAGTATCGCGGCTGATTCTTTAAGACAACTGTTGCCCTACATCCAGTTACTATGATACTAGGAACTTCTGAAGAGGACCGGGCTTGCACTTTTCTTGTCTGGTTGTTTTCGCTGGTTGGTTATCATAGTTGGGGTAATGTTCGCTGAGGCTGTTCTTGATGGTCGAATAGGACAAGGACGTTTTCTTCGGCCCGCTCGCTGGCTCCTACAACAGAAATACGCGGCTCTTCCTTTTGATTTTTCTGAAATCCTTGTTATTGATAGCTCTGATTTTTATACTGGTTTCATATATTCATATTCAGCTCTCATTTTCCTGCCTAAGCAAGCAACAGTTCTGTTTAACGTGACCAAGTTTTCCGCAGACGAGGGTGACCCTCACAATTTCTGACTCGTAACTGTTCTTGGCGATTATTCTTGATAGCGTAAGTTCCCATAAATTTGTGTATGCGTGACTGCATGCATTCTGCGTATCTCATCCATTCTTTGTGATAAATCGTATCTCATTTCCCGATAGCCGTCATTTCTGCCGTAATTTTCAAAGCGTTTGTAAGAAATTGCTGCCGGCCCCGCTGAGGAGCTTTTAAAAGTGGGATTTCTTCTTCAAGACGGCGTAATTCTTCTGACTCATTGTTGGACCAGTAATTTCTTTTGAAGCTGGCTGATAGGCTGCAATACTATGATTTTCGATTATTTCAGTGCCGAGTTGACGGACTTGTTCTTTTAAACCAGTAACTTAATATTAATTATAACTGGAAACTGGAATAGAACAGCTGATAACACTACGGGTTGGCTATAGGATATTGCGCTGGAATTGAGCAAATATTACTGCTTCCTGGATGAAAACCATGTTTACAGAGACTGGGTCGAGGTATGCGGAACGAGTAGTCGTGTTTCTTGTCGCTCTTCAATTTTTTTAGTTTCTTCCAAATCACATGGCTAAATCATGATATGAGTGGTAAAAGAAAAGTTCGCGGAAGCGATTCTAGTTTGCCTGACAGAGATGCAAAATCCCTCGCCGAGAAAAGGGTCCGGGAAACATCATCGGTGAGCTCAATCTCTTAGCTTGACTGTTCCGTTGACGAATCTGCAGTCCAATTATACGAAGCTTTAGAAATAGCGCAGACCTTGGAATCCAAAATAGACCTTCGGTCCTCACAAGATTAGCGGAGATGGATAAAAAAAACTTACTCAAATTGAGTCCAAAATTACGAGCCTTGAGAACAAACTTGGAATGTTGGATAATAGAGTTCAAGGGCTCGAGCATGCTCTTTCAAGCAGCGCAAAACTGTTGCGGAAATAGAACTGAAGATGGTCTCAACGCCCTCGACACTACAGTAAATGAGGCAAAGGCTGCCAGAGAAAAACTTAAAGCAGACTGCGAACAGAAATGTAAAGAGCTTGAGGGCAAGGTCTTGTATCCAGAAGTTTATTCAAGACGTGAGAATTTGCGGTTCTATGGCATCTGTGAAGAAGGAGATCAAGAAGCGTGCACCACCCGGTTGAAGACCTTTACGGAGCATCATTTGGGGATAAAGTGGGAGGAATTCGCAGAAATCGAATTTCAAAGACTTCATCGAATTGGGAAGTCTAAAGAAGACAGCCGTCCAAGTCCGACTATAGCCCGTTTCCTTCGCTACGGAGACAGAGAGTTTATATTCTCTAAAGCAAAATTTTTGAAGGGCACCGAGTATGGCATATCTGACGATCTCACCGCGAAATCGTGAAATGAAGAAAGGCGCAAGGAAAGAAGTTATCTGAAGCGAGAAAAGCTGGTAAGCGGGCTTATTTTAACCGTGCAGAACCAGACAAACTGTTCATTGATGGAGTTTAATGCCCTCGCTAACTTCTGTAAATGAATTATTATAATAACTAATTGTGATACGATATTTTTCACGTTTAATGTTAAGCCATTTCATTATTTTTTTCTTTATTAATTCTAGGGAAACGAAATCGAAACTTTTTTTTTGGAGAGCGATTGGAAAACTTGGAGTCAAATTGGAAATCTTCGCTTATTTGTTTTTATTCAGTTTTTTTTTTTTTTTTTTTTTTTGTCTTTTTTTGTCTTTATTTTTGATTTTGCTTTTGTTTTTCCTTTTATGTCTCGCTTCGATTCAATCAACGGTAACTCAACAGTTTCTCTGGTAACCGTCTTTTGTTCAAAATTCCTGTTTAGTGTCAACTGTTGTTCCTAGTGTTGTGTTGGAGGTTTTGTAAGTTTGTTTTTTCTTTTGGAGGAATGCAAATTTAATAAATTTCGAAGTAAGAGGTAAAATAAGGGTGATCTACTTATAAAATTTGCAATTAAATTAGAATCTCTTAATACTCGAGAGATTCGTCCTTTTGAAAAACGTTTTAAAGCACAAAAATAAATGGGAACCCTTTGCCTCACTTTTTTAATAAATACCTTTTTCTTTTTTTCAACAAGCCGGCCAAAAAATCAAAAACTCAGAGTTCCGTAGGACTAAATGTAAACTGCCATCACAAACTTTTTTGTTCTTTAATATGAATTTTTTACACTCTATTATTGTTAGTGTGCTGTTTGGCCTTTGTATGTCTGCGTGGGTGAAAGGGAGGGGCTTGATATAGGTTTTTGTGCTGTACATTATTACTTTTATTTTATATTGTGAGTGTTGTAAAGTAATTGTTAGTAGTGTTCAGTATTGTAAATATCGTGTCGTTTAAGGCAAATAAAAAAAATTAAAAAATCTTTGCAAAATCTTTTTAAAATTAAAAAAAATTAAAAAAATTAAAAAAATTCTGTGCAAACAGTTTCATTTTTCATTTGAAAAGCAACACGGGATGTGTCATCACACATGTCACGGAGGTTCGCAAAAAGTCAATCATGCGCGTGGAGTTATTTGATTGGATGACAGTCGGCCTAAAATAAAGTTAAGAGGACGAGAAATATCTTGCTTCTGAAGACGAAATAACCTTTTTTGGAGCTGAGTCTTCGGGAGCAAGTATCGTTCTATAAGGCATTTGATGTTATTTTACTGGTAACGAACGAACTGATTTGCAACGGACGCAATGAAATATTTGTTCGCTATCGTTTTGTTCCCTATTTTTGTAGCGGCACTTGCTAACTCTAGCGTGAAACCCACAAAAAGTAACGACGACGGAAAGAAGGCTCAGTGTATTGTAAACAATTACTTTTACGCCGGACCAAACACCAAGAAGATCGAACAGCAGTTGGCCGAAATAAGAGAAGAAATTAGAGCACTGAGGAGAAACCAAACTGGCGGTTCAGACGGAAAAGGTTTGTAACAGGGTTTGCTGAAAGACAAAATTTTTCTATACTGATTAGCAACCTTCCCTATATTCTCGCTAGGAATGAAAAGAAAACTGGTAAATGCGCGTGTCGAAATTTTTTCTTCCCATGTCGTTCCAACATTATTGCAGTGATCTTTCTCTATTCAAATGAGTCGTTTTACAATTAGGTTTTGTTATAGCGTAGGGGATCAAAATAATTTCACCTTCAGTTACCTCGTTAATCAAAGGTCCGCTTAATGTGTCCGCATTTTGAAGTTGAATTTTATGACGCCAAAGCAATTAATTTTTTTTGATGGATATTCATGTGTTTTCAAAGGACATTCTTGATGTACTAAACGTACTCCGCACAAAATTTAATGACAGTACTGAATTGTATCAATTGTAGTTCACAAGAACTGCGCCGAAATTTATAAGTTCGGTAAACAGATCAGTGGAGTGTACAAAATCGATCCTGATGGTTTGGGTGAATTTGAAGTGTTCTGTGATCAGAAAACAGCCGGTGGAGGTTGGACGGTGTTTCAGAAGAGACAGGATGGCTCTGTAGATTTCTTTCGCGCTTGGGCTGACTACAAACAGGGTTTTGGTAATCTGAACGGCGAGTTTTGGCTCGGACTGGACAAGATTCATCGCCTGACTGTTAGCAGCAGCAACAAGCTTCGCGTCGACTTGGAAGATCTTCATGGTAACACAGCATTTGCAGAATACAGTTCATTTGCTGTGACAAGCGAGAGGGCCAAATACCAGATGAGTTTGGGAAGGTATTCAGGTAGGCTTAAAAAGGATTAAAATTAAATTCTGTGATAGGGGAAAGAAATGAGAGAGGGCTGACACTCTAATTTGTTCATTTGACTTTTAGAGTTGATGATAAACTCTACCCATATATAATTGTTGAAAATTTTTTCCCGAATATATAATCTAACCTTTTCTCGCTTCTTATAATCTCGAAGAGATATATGATGAACCGTAACCCGCTTTTAATAATGCTATATGTCAAGACTCAGCAATATTTTGTGAATGTAATTCAAATATTTAATACCGTTTACCTTTAACTACGAAAATACTCGGACTTACGACTTTCGTACGTTAATCTTCGGGCAACAAATTTAGGGTTTTGGCATATTTCGGACGTTTTTCTCTTAAATAGGATAGACGACGTGTAAATCAAAAATAAAAATGATTCTTTAAACAGGCACAGTTCCTTCTAGACAGTTCAGGTTGATCAAAACAATCTACAGAATATTTTGAACAAAAACTGTCCAAACCAGATTAATTAACGAGTGTATGAAAACTGACTCTTAGCGTGGTTGGTCACTTAATCGTCAATGTTTCTCCAATAAATTTCAAAACCCGCAGTTAGAAGAAAGCGATAACTTACATGTCTTTAAAAATTTGAATATAACCGTTGTAAAATGCTTAAAATTGCAGTTATTTACGCATTTTTACATAAATTATGTAAAATTGAAAATGTGTTGACGATAAAACGCTTACACTTTGATCTTCAAAATGAGTGTGAAAGTTAGTAAAGGAATGCGTAAAAACTTGCAATCTCAAATGTGGTATCAAATCTTTGCTTCAGCCCGTTTCGGTAGCGATTTGTTAATAGGCTTTACTGAAAAATTATTTCACAAAGATAAAATTATCGCACGCTTTTTGTTTTCGTTTTTAAGGTACTGCTGGTGATTCCCTCGGTCATCATCGTGGTTTAGCATTTTCCACCAAGGACAGGGATAATGACAAGGTGTCAAGCAACTGTGCATTGGATTACAAAGGAGGGTGGTGGTACAGCAATTGCCACAATTCTAACCTGAATGGTCTGTATCTTCACGGGAAGATTGATAGCAGAGGGATGGTGTGGTACCCCTGGAAAAATAACAGCTACTCAGTGAAAAGGTCTGAGATGAAGATACGGCCAAAGGACTTTTAAAATTCTTTGTTGCCATACTCAGTTTATTTACCCTGAAGTGCAACATGTGAACGAGAGAATTAAAGGCTTGCACTGATGGGTATAAAGGAACTTTTGCTGTGGTTTTATATTAATATGTTTAAATATATTTTCTCTAAGCAGGTAGTATTTGTAATCTCACAAGCGAACTTTTGCACTCGACAAAAAATGCACTCGGCCTTGGCACAAAAGTGTTCTTGTTTTTAATACTACAACAGACAGCAACTTGATTAATTAACTAATCTTTGTTACTTCTTGTATCATGGACTGGCTCACAGATAGCAGAGGCGAAACAGTCACACGTCAATTGGAACAGAAACACGATAGGATTCTTATTTTAAATAACTAGCTGATTGTGTTTTTGTGAAGCGCTAGCTTTTAAAACAAGACATTTTCTCCATTTTGCATTTAAAAAGATATTGTTGTATCAACTTTTAAGTTGATACAAATCGGTAATGGCAACTGATGGCAACTGATTTAAAAATCAGCTGCCATTAGTGATTTGTCAATTCAACAGTGAGAATACCAGTATTATTTGCTAGGAGACTAAAAACATGTTTCAACACTCCGGTCACTAAAATGCCTTCAGTTGAGTCAAGAGGATGTTCTGTAAGGGGACTATTTTAATAAGCGCCTTAGATGATAGCGGAATTTAACATGTTATTTCCTGCTAGGGGTATAGAATGGTCTTTGAAAAATAATGGGTCTCGGCAAATTTTCGGCGGGTCTCGAAATCTCGGCGTCTCAAACTGGAGTCTCGGAATCTCGAGCTCGAAAAAATAAAGCGGGTCTCGGAATCTCGCATTTTGAAATTTGAATCCGGAGTCTCGCAAACCAAGCGAAAATGAATTAACCGTCCTAAACTGACAACAAACAATAAACATCTTGAAAAACGGCTCAACATCGCAATCGCTTCTGCAGCTTCTTCGAAACATGTAAGCTTGGATAAATTCTGCTCATAAATTGCCGTACTACGCTTTTCGGCAGTGTTAGTAAAAAACACGTTTTGTATCGCGACATCTGTGGCTCGGATTTAGAAGAAGTAGTTAAGTCTCAGTCTCGGATTTTAAACGAAGGTCTCGGCGTCTCGGATTTTACCATTCTATACCCCTCCTGCTGTGGTTTAATCAGTTCTGTCAGTGTCACGCTTCGTTACGGTAAACTGTAAAAATATCGAAGCCGAGTTAAAAGTCTACGTTTTAAAGATGTGGGTGAATTATTGACGCACTGTAGTATTTCAATGAAACCGCTGGAGGCTTTTTTCTCTGTGGTGTATCTATTATGCTGTACAAGGTGATTCTAACTTTTGAGTCTGTTGATGAAATCCTAAAGTGTGACCATTCAAATGAAAGCTACTGAGCAGTACTTTCTTGTAGCGCTGTTTATTATGCTTTACAAGGTGGCTCTAACGTTTGAGTTTGTGTATGAGACTCTAAAGTGTGACCAATCAAATGAAAGTTATTGAGCTGTACTTCCCTGTAGTGCTGTTTATTATGCTGTACAAGGTGGTTCTATCTTTTCAGTCTGTGGATAAAATGCTGAATCAATATCAAGTGCAACACGCAAGTGATGCAAGCGAATTGCGAGTTATTTTGAAGCGCATTATTAGACCAGAACTTAGCACGTTTTGAATTACGAAGAACAAGTCTATAAAAATATGTATCTGCATAGTGGAGTTTGTACAAAATCAAAACCAAAAACGGAACGTTCTGTTCAGATAGATTAACAGAAACTCTCATAAACCATTTCCGAGAAAGTTCAGTGCATATTTGAGGAAACACAAAAAAGTCGAAAAATGACATAAATGCCCACAGCCGGCCTGATAGACGCCTTGTTGCAGGCGCGTAGGAGGGGGGGGGGGGGGGGGGTTCGAGGGGTTTGAACGAACCCCCTTTGAAGATAAATAATGGCAGAAGAAAAACTTTTAAATAAAGTTGCTGTGGTCGAAATACATCAACCAAAGAAAAATAGACATAAACCCGTTCTTTAGGCCTTAATATGTCTTATCCTCAGTAAAAATAAAAATTGTCAAGAACCCTTGGAGATTCAAAATTTTAATGACGTTTCATTTTTTGCGGTAAAACCGCATCCGCCCGAAAAAGCCATATAAAAGCATGCTTTGCGATACGTTTTGTTCTCTGAATGCGGCGTTGTTCTGAAAGGAGATTCACTTCAAACTTAATAGTTCACGCGCAAGTGTTCAAGCTCAAGTTTCACGCGCAATTACGTACAAGTTCGCCTGAGAATTCCCATCACAAAAGCGGTAAGTCAACGATACACGTTTTTGATATGCCTGTCAATCTTGACGAGATAGTCAATTTGTTCGAAGGCCTACACCCGAGAATGATGCAGTTTACCAGCTTGGTGTATGACTGTCAGCAGATCGAATAGCTATCAGAACTTGACAGGGCGCGGAATGTACATTGAACTTTCTTGTTTAAGTTGAAACAATTATGCCTTCGAAATGATGTATATAGCTTAAAAGGCTGCTGTAAAACAATGTTGTGATTTTCCTAAAATTAAGAGTAGAAACTAGAAAACTGCGGAATAGCCTTAATAACTATGATGCAATGTGATGTGTTTTTCCCGCCTTTCCCGCGGCAGTAGCACACTCGCATCCCGCCACCACTTGACCTTGCCATTATGACCGAGAGGACTTGGGTAAGAATCAAGCATGTGCAAACATGGCCATTCCCGGCAAGCTTTTCGTATTTCCGGCGCCCGTTTCAAGGATTCTTCCTCTTATGGAACTCTTGTCGACTGAGAGAAGAATTTCGCTTGCTTTGAATAGCTCTTTACCTCACGGTCTTAAAATAGCTGAATATAAGTTTTTTTTGCCATAGTTTTTGTATCGGCTCACAAACTTTTTCTGCAGTAATCAAGCCTTACCGAGTCAAGGTTTGCCGGTCATGTCGTGTGGTTCTATGGTAGTGTGGTTTACGTAAGTTTCGTAGGTAAGTGAAGCTATTTTAATTTAGAAGGTAGGCAGTGACTTGCTCTATATATCTCTGAAACGTTTGACAGTTAATTTTAACATCTTTACTTGATTTGAAGTGCACCGCACACTGACTGAAACTTGTGGTGCAATGCTAGACATCCATTTCGCGTTTGCTTAAAATTCTAGGAAATTCTGGTTAACCTGAAACTCAATTGGCTTACTTATTTCTTAAGCTAATTTTTTTTATTCCAGTTGCTTGTAATATATATAATAAGTTTCCAAAAGGATATTTAGCGTAAGCCTGAAGACTCAATATTGAATTTAACAACATTTGCTATAACACTGCTATAGAGTGTTTTCATTCACGTGACTACCAGCCATATTGGTTTACTGAAACAAAAGAAAGTATTTGCATAAAAATAGAGTTCAATTCCCAGAGGTTTTAGTTTGAGACACCAAAATGGCTGCCATTTCTTTGTTTTGGGACACCAACATGGCCGCCGTGACGTCATGTGAAAACACTCTATACATGTTTTAACTAAGCTCACATATTTTTACAGTCATATATTTGTGTTGTTAACGAAGGGGATTAACAGCTGATTTGGATGATGGCTCCATTTTGCATTTGGTAAAGGTAAAGGATTTGTTCTTTCAGTTACTCACTTTTTACATTGCTGTTCAAGATGCGCTTTGATCTAGATAGATATAGGCTCATTATAGTCACCGTTGCAAGCTTTCCTCCCGCCCCCGCCCCATTCCTCTCGCTGGTCGCTTGGCTTGCCGCTCATGCTTTTATATTTTCCCAGCTGACCTAATAGAGAGCTTACTCGCAGGCTACATCGATCTTAATTCAAAGCATTGACCCAAATACCGTTCAAAGGTCATAACAATGTATCGTTGGAAATGTGCTATCTTTCCTCGCTTTTTATCCAAAGATATTAATCTTGAGTCAATTGTGTTAACTTTTACTTTTGGCCAGTCGATACACCAGCATACCTGGATACCTGATTATTCTGAAAGATACTGTGTACAAACAGTTTCAGCGCTGCACGACATCACCCAACATGTCAAGGAAGTTCGCAGCATGCACTGAACATGTGAGTCACGCTTGTGGAGTTATTTGATTGGATGAAAGTGCTCATAAATAGAGCACGAGAAAAATCTTGCTTCTGAAATATTACAAAAAGTGACAACGACGGAAAGAAGGCTCTTTGTAATGTGAATAATTACTTTTACGCCGGACCAAACACCAAGAAGATCGAACAACAGTTGGCCGAAATAAGAGAAGAAATCAGAGCACTGAAGAGAAACCAAACTGGCGGCTCGGACAGAAAAGGTTTGTAACAGGATTTGCTGAAAGACATGGATATTTCTGTAAATCAGCAAGCTTTTACTGCCTACATTCTCGCCAAGAATGAAATGAAAACTGATAAATGAGCGCGTTAAATTTTTTTCTTTCCAAATTGTTCCAAGATTATTGCAGTCATCTTTCTCTATTCAAATAAGTCGTTTTAATTTCACGTTTGGCAGGGGCGGATTTAGGGAGGGGAGGGGGGGGGGGGGCCGAGGGGGCCGCGGCCTCCCCTTTCAGTTCGTCGGAGATTTTTTTTTTTTGGTCAAAATATACAATAATTTTGTCATTTTGTAAGCAGTCTGTTGGAGCTTTTGATTTTTTTTAGCTAAAGCATGATTTTTCGTTAATAGTATGACCAAAGTTGTGCGGAAAAGCTTTCAACGTCACAGGCGTTAATTTTATTCTTTTGAAATGATGAAGAAAAGTAAAATCTTAATGTCTCCATATATGATTATATATATTTTGGTTAGGTCCAATGAGAATAACATTGTGACACGTACGTCCTTATGTGTAGAATGTATTTCCGTAATATTAAACGGGAATACGTAAAGCTTTGCAGCTCTGTCGCCTCATCTTGTGGTTATAATAGTTTTTGAGGGTATCAGGTTAGGGTTAGGGTTAGGCTAACCCTAACCCTAACCTTGGTAAAGTAATGCCACAGCCTTCAATTATAGTGCAATTGCATTCAGTCCATCACGTTTGATTAGCTCCCATATTATGGTTAGATATCGTTTCTTCATTCGTTTCTTCCAAGGCTGTTGGAGCGAAGAGTCACAAACCATGCATCATTATAACCACAACTTATAATTTTATTAAATATGGAATCCCCATATTTTACTTTCCAGATTGCACAGGTTGTATGTAAGAGTACCCAAATTTTCACAATTTTCTGGGGGGGGGGGGGGGGCATGCCCCCAGACACCCCTAGAAAGTAGCGCCTAAGGCGCTACTGAGGCGCGCTAACGCGCGCTGATTAGTATTCCTGTTCGCCCCCCACTTTCAAAAAATGCTAGATCCGCCCCTGTTGGGGGTGAAAATACTTTCACCTTCAGTTAGCTCTTTACTTCAAGGTTTGCCTAATGTGTTCGCATGATCTTAAAATTAAATTTTATGAAGCGAAAGCAGTTTATTTTCCTCTAATGTACGTTCGTTTGCTTCCAAAGGAAATCAAAAATTAAAGTCGACTAAAAGTTATAGTACTCCAAACGAAATTATGAAAGAAATGTGAAGGAAATGTGTTTACATTTTGTCACAATTTCAGTTTACAAGAACTGCGCCGAAGTTTACCAGTTCGGCAAACAGATCAGTGGAGTGTATAAAATCGATCCTGATGGTTTGGGTGAATTTGAAGTTTTTTGTGATCAGAAAACAGCCGGTGGAGGTTGGACGGTGTTTCAGAAGAGACGTGACGGCTCTGTAGATTTCTTGCGCGGTTGGAATGACTACAAACGAGGCTTCGGCAATCTGAACGGCGAGTTTTGGCTCGGACTGGACAAGATTCACCGCCTGACTGTTAGCAGCAGGAACAAGCTTCGCGTCGACTTGGAAGACCTTCATGGTAACACAGCATTTGCAGAATACAGTTCATTTGCTGTGACAAGCGAGAGGGCCAAATACCAGCTGAGCTTGGGTAGTTACTCAGGTAAACTTTAAATTGATTCGATCAGATTGAACTAGTGATGCAGGAAAGAAATGAGAAAGTAATAACAATCTTATTCAGTAGACAGTTAGAGTTGTTAGTTGGCTGTTTTGTGCCTATAAATTGATTGTTAACCTGATGTTTTAATCTCAAATTGAAAATGTAAACTTTTCTCGCTTCTTATAACCTAATTCCCGCTTAATATTTTAATGTATAGTTCAGGAATGCAACAGGTTGTCAATGTAATCCAAACTTCAAATATAGTGACTTTATCTACGAAAATTTTCCGATTTACAATCTCAAATGTCGTATCAAAAGCTCTCTTTTAGCCCGTTTTTGTAGGGATTTCTTATTAATTCTTTCACGGAGGTAAAATTCTGCACGCTTTTTGTTTTCGTTTCTAAGGTACTGCTGGTGATTCCCTTGATCATCATCGTGGTTTTGCATTTTCCACCAAGGATAGGGATAATGACGGGCACTCAAGCAACTGTGCCTTGAGTTATAAAGGAGGTTGGTGGTACAACAGTTGCCATTATTCTAACCTGAATGGTCTGTACCTCCACGGGAAGATTGATAGCAGTGGAATGTCGTGGTACCGCTGGAAAGGCAACCACTACTCTGTGAAAAGGTCAGAGATGAAGATACGGCCAAAGAACTTTTAAAATTCTGTGTTGTATATTCAGTTCATTTACCCTGAAGTGTAACAAGTGAAGGAGAGAATTACAGGCTTGCATGAGTATAAGGAGGCTTTTGTGTGGTTAAAGTTTCGTTTAAATACCGTAAAATTACGAAATTAACGATCCCAAAAAGCAACATTTAAAATTCATGGCCCCTAATAAATCCCGAAAGTACCCCCCATAACATTCATTTTCATATAACCCGCCTAGTTACTGCTGATATCATGGACTGGCGGGACAGTCACACGTCAATTGGAACAGAATCACCAACGATAAGAACCTTTTTCTTTTTTAATTGCTTAGGATGAAGCTTTGAAGCAAGCAATTTCCTACATTTTTGCAGTCAAAAAGGAATTCTTCAATCAACTTAAACCAGCTTACATTACCGGTTTGTCGACAGTATTATCATTTGGGAGACTATAAACATGTTTTGTTTCAAGTCAAAACTCCTGGCAACAGTCATAAATCACTAACCATATCATTAAAATTCCTTCAGTTGAGTGAAGAGCAGACTGAGTTAATCTGTTTTGGTCAGCTTTGTTATTTTACGCTTTCTTTCGTAAACTGACAAATATCGAAGCCCGGTTAAAAGTCTACGTTTTAAAGATGTGGGTGAATTCTAGACGCATTGTAGCATTTTAAATTAAGCTGCTGGAGGTGTTTTCCTATTATGCTGTCGAAGATATTTCTACCTTTTCAATCTGCTGATGAAATGCTGCATCGACGTGTAAATTGCAAGTGATGGAAGCGAATTGCGAGTTATTTTGAAGAACATTGATTAGACCAGAACTGTCAGTTTTGAGTGCGATTTAGCAAGGATGATCGCCACGAAAACAGCGAAGAAAACAGTTTTGAAAAAACGTTTCATCATATGCAGATGCTTTTAACAAACAGTCGATCCAATGCTTTAGAGAGCGGACGATTTCAGTACTAAAACAAATAGTTTATGAAGTCTTTTGGGAACAAGAAATTTTTTGTCCCAAAATGCTGTTGTAGGGCACTCCTGTCACCAATCAAATGGGTCCGTCTCTTACAGAAGGTGACTACTAACTTATTGCCGCAGAATTTATGAGAATTTCGCATGATTCTCATGTCATATTCAGATGATATTTCCTTAATTCATACCCTGATTAAATTTCTAGCATTTTGTAAATTAAAGTATATCAGGATTTGAGTTTTGACAAAAACTGTTTTGGGAAAAAGTTCCATCAAATGCTTCCGTTAACAAACAGCCGATTAAATGCTTGAGAGAGTGGATGATTTCAGTACTGAAATAAGCTTGTGAGGTCGTTTGGGAACAAGACTTTTCTTGTCCCAAAATGCTCTTGAGGGCACTTTTATCGCCAATCAAATGGGTCCGCATTTTACAGAACATGACCACCTAACTTCCGCAGAATTCATGAGAATTTCGTATGATTCTCATGTCATATTCAGATGACATTTCCTTAATTCATACCCTGATTAAATTCCTAGCATTTTGTAAATTAAAGTATATCAGGATTTAAGTTTTGACAAAAACAGTTTTGGGAAAAAGTTCCATCAAATGCAAATCAAATGCTTCATTTAACAAACAGCCGATTAAATGCTTGAGAGAGTGGATGATTTCAGTACTGAAATAAGCTTATGAGGTCTTTTGGGAACAAGACTTTTCTTGTCCCAAAATGCTATCGTAAGGCAATTTTGTCGCCAATCAAATGGGTCCGCATCTTACTGAACGTGACCAACTGACTTCCGCAGAATTCATGAGAATTTCGTATGATTCTCATGTCATATTCTGGTGATATTTCCTTAATTCATACACTGGTTAAATTTCTCGCATTTTGTAGATTAAAGTACATCAGGATTTGAGTTTTGACAAGAACAGTTTTGAGAAAAAGTTCCATCAAATGCAGATGCTTTTAACAAACAGCCGATCACATGCTTCAGAGGGTGAATGATTTCAGCACTTAAATATGTTCATGAGGTCTTTTGGGAACAAGACTTTCCTTGTCCCAAACTGCTCTTGTAGGGCACCTTTGTCACCAATTAAATGCATTAGGTCAACATCTTAGAGAATGTGAGCAACTGAGTTATTCAAAATTCATCGGGATTATCGCCATTTCGTACGATTTCCTTAAATCGTCCGCAGATGAAATTTGTAGCATCTTGTAGGTTAAAGTATATCAGGTATAATCCCCCAACTAAACCCCCTACACAAACAATACACAATTCGTCTTTGGCACAGAGAAAAGTTGTTTTTTTTTTTGTGTGTGTGACCAATTGAAGGGGCGTTTCAACGGAGACGTACGACGTGCTTTACTTTCAAAAACAATTAAAACTGTCGCCTTGAAACTTCTCCACGAACCAAGACTTCCCCGTGTGATTGTAATGAAAACGCTGGCAGAGTTCATTAAGGCTGTCATGTGACGAGATAAGTCCATCACATTGAAACGAATTCACTGTCATCGGGAGTCATCATGTTTCTTTTTTCTTTTCCCAGTTTTTTGAGCCAATAAACGAACTGGTCAGCGGCTGAAAACATGGTAGATAGTAAGTTCGCTTCATTGTGATGGACTTAACTCGTTACATGACAGCTTTAATGAAGCTCTTCCAGCGTTTCTATTACAATCAGGTGATCAATATCCTTAACTCTCATGACCTCAGGGGTTGAATAAGCATTAATATTACCAAGAAGAACTTTGATGCTGATCACTGTTAGGGCTTAAAGGGTTAAACTCTATGCAAAAAAGAATGGCTGACATTTTAATTCACATTCAATTTAAGCTTTACTAACCTCGTTCTTGAGTTTAAAAATCAAAAGAATATGTTATCTTGAACGAGGCTAGTGAGGCTAATTTGAATGTAGACAAAAGACTGTTAAAATGTCAACCATTTTTGCATAAGGTCTATGGGCTAGCTAGCCTATGAACAGGCTCCCAAGTGGCGTATAGGGCGAAGACAAAACTCGAGCCCGGCTCGCCAGTTTTCTTTTTGCCCTATACCCCACTTGGGAGCCTGTTCACAGGCTATGGGCTACCAGATGTCGTGAATTAAACGACATCCGGTAACGGCTGTTTCCAAGACCTACGAATCGAATCAGCCGCTAACCAAAAGATCATAGGCTCTGTAGACAAGGAAGTTGACCCACACCAGTTAACTTGGAAAGAAGTTGGTCAGGGCTAGAAAGAAAGCGTGAAAAGACAAAACTCAGTAAAAGACAACGGGAGAGAGCACAGATAAATTCCCTGAAATTCCCTGATGTTTATTAAAGCATCCCTTTTAATTAAAAAAACCTCTAGTACTGACTCCTGCCGTCAACTTTTCTTTTCCTTCAGTTTTGCTTGAAACCGCTTTTCCTATCCCAACTGCTGATGTTGATATTCTCACTGTTAAATAGACAGACGAGCACTGAAAGCTAATTAAAGAGAATATAAGATACCTTATTTCCCGAACATTAACGAAATTTCTTGTTTCAAACCTTCACATAATCACTTCTATTTATACAAAAAACGCCTTTTCGAGTTCATGTAAAATCACCCATCAGTGCGCTATGGAGTTCCAAATATTTTGCAAAGATCATCTTTTATCGAGCTTGAAACACCACGAATATAAGGGCCTCCACTGACCAGGCAAATTGTTATCGATAAATTGTTCGTTGAATGTCAAAAATAAAAGTTATCGACGACAAAACATCTCGTATGTGAATCACGTCACCGGCTACAAATGGTGAAAAACAAAATCGTCCACAACAAATAAGTTTCTTTTCAAAAGGAAAACTACTTTAATTGTCGATAACAAACGCGGCAGTTTTGTTATCGGAAACTTACTTTCTCTCGTCTGTGAGTTGGTCATCGATTACTAAAAGAAAAAAAACGTCCGCTATTTTCTGCACAATCAGTACACATGGCATTACAAGCAAGTTTCCAGGCTCCCTCAAATTAAACATGCAGGTTATCGACAACTTAACTCTCAGCTTGAGTGGAAACGTATTTCCGAACACTAATAGTTGTCGATTCAATTAAGTTCTCGATTAAAAATGTCGTCGATAACAATTTGCTTCGTCTGTGGAGGCCCTAAGAAAATGAGAGCAGAGTAAACTAATCTTTTTGTTACACCCTTATAAGGGGCTGTTTACATGCGGAGAGGAAGATCCTAGCACAGCGGAACCTCGATTTAACGAACCTCTATACAACGAAGTCCTCGGAATAATTAATGATATTCTCCAGCCTGGCCTTTTAAAATGTATGGAACAGAACCTTGATATAACGAATCAATGCCCCTAGTCCCTTAGCACTTCGCTAAAACGAAGTTCCACTGCGGTAGGAAGATCCTTGAAGGCGGATTATCCTAGCGCCATACGCATGTTTTCTGTATTCAGTTTACATGCAAAAGGTTGTACTTGGTCCTAGCACTAGGATCTTCCTAGTTGAGAGATAGGAAGATCCTAGCACCATCTAAACTTCCTTCGCTTGGAAAATCCTAGTGCCAGGGACAAGAAAAACAAACATGGCGGTGGCAGGGCGTTCAGCTGCTAAGGGCTGAAAATTTCGTATTTTTTTCCTTCTCAACTTGGTAGCCACCCGGGTCGAAATTTTTGCATGTCAACCAAACGAAAAGTTGTTTCACTTTAAGGATCTTCCTCCCTCCATGAAAACAACACCTAAGTTTTTAATCCCCTTGGTCTTAAGTGAAAAGAAACCGAGTGTACGACGCTAAATCTTAAAGCTCGTCGGACGTATCTTCATTTCCGATTCCTTCACAAAGTACTTATTTTTCCAGTGATTCCATACCATTCCGAAATCGTTGTTGGTGTTGCCAGGTTGGTACAGACCATTCAAATTGGAATCGTAGCAGCTATTGTACCACCAGGCGCCGTTTTTAAGCACAGCACAGTTGCCTGATGACCATTGGTCATTGTCACGATCCTTGGTGGTGAACGCTAAACCACGGTGAGACCGAAGGGAGTCTCCAGCGGTGCCTGGCAAAAGAAAGCAAAACATACATCGATCTTCAAAATGAAGTGGGTATCTTTACCAAAACTTACGCTCTATCAATTCGTCTGTTTTCGTTTTATTTGTTCTATTTAACAAATCGACGGCAGCTTTCTATGGTCTACCCTCTAAAGTCCCGTTGAAACGGTTTCAATATTTGCTTCAACATGCGTTCAACGCTTTGTTGAACCAAATGTTGGGGGCATTTGAACAGGTTGTTTAACATTGTTGAAAACGTAAAAAATGTTGAGAGCATGTTGAATCAAACTTAAATCGATTTAAACTTTCATCCAGCATGACTTCATACAACATTTCTTTTGTTCTTGAAAATGTTGAATGGTGTTGAGGCCGTTTGAACATTCGGTTCAATATTTGTCCAACATTAATTTGCCCAACATCCGTTCAACTTTTGTTGAGCAAATGTTGGGCAAATGTTGAAACCGTTTAAACGGGCCTTTAAGGTGGAATTTTGACAGTTATTGTAAAATACTATTTTACTAAATATAAACTCACTCATTCATTCACTCACTCACTCACTCACTCACTCACTCACTCACTCACTCACATACGCAATCAGTCACTCGCGCAGGCCAGATTTGCAAAACAGACTCTATCTTTGCTAAAATTAATTGACCATAATAAAATTATTTGTATACATGCTCCAGAAATGAAAAGAGATCCTAAGGCAATTTCGTGTTTGCTTTGGCTTTGCAGTACTACGTTTAATCATGATTGGTCAACAAAATTTGCACCACTCTCTCAACCAATGAGACATAAAATCCAAACCAATCGACTCTTATCCGGGTTCAAGCCCCGTCCTTGGCCACGCTTGTATATCAGCTTATATAGCCTGCTGGTTTGAGGGAGGGGTTCACGGTTCTGCGCATGCCCATGAATCAAAATACTTTTATGCCTTTGCTCGCTATGACCCAAGCCTGCTTAATTTAAATCGTTGTTTATGAATCATTCGGAAGGGAATAAGTAACTCGGGTGGTAATTTTTTTCATATGATTGCGTTATTTCACACGCAAATAACTGTAAACACATCAACCGTGGAGTATATCCTACGGGTCAACGCTCAATTCAATATCGACAATATGGGTACAATCCACTAGCATTTTCTGTGAATTATGGTCATCAGTCATTTTGCTTGGACTAATTATAGAATGGGATTACTGAAGTACATGTGAGTGGGATTTTTAAGGCTATAAAGATGATAAGAAAGAGAAAAAAGCATTTATTAAATTCATGCACATGGGCTGAAATGTGAACCCCTCCCTTTAACTTGTCATGTTTAATTTGATTATTTGTTTCATTATTTCTGAGTGGAATGCCTGCATGTTAATTAGCTTTGGGTAGCTAAGTGCATTTCCACAATAAAAATACATTTTTTTCGTAATGCTTTGCTTACATCTGTTGTGATTGACCAGAGTGATTGCTTTGTAAAACTGTAAACAAATCAGTATATGTCACAGCTTGTCGCAATAGAGAGTTATAATAAACGTACCTGAATACTTTCCCAAAATCAGCTGGTATTTGGCCCTCTCGCTTGCCAAAGCAAAGGAACTGTATTCTGCAAACGGTTTGTTACCCTCAAGGTCTGCTAAGTCGATACGAAGCTTGTGACTGCTGCTAGAAGTCAAGCGACGAATCTTGTCGAGTCCGAGCCAAAACTCACCAGTAAGATTTCCGAAACCCCGTTTGTAGTCATCCCAACCACGGAAGAAATCTACAGAGCCGTCCTGTCTCTTCTGAAACACCGTCCAACCTCCACCGGCTGTTTTCTGATCACAAAAAACTTCAAATCCACCCAAACCATCAGGATCGATTTTGTACACTCCACTGACCTTGTTACCAGACTTATAAGCTTCGGTGCAGTTCTTGTAAACTGAAATTATCGAATAATAATATCAAATTTCGGAAATCTGGCACAACATCTCCCTTAAACGTTTCTCTTTAAATTGTGAAATTAAGTTGTCGAGATTATTTCCTCTAATGTATGATGAATACAAGATATAATTTTAGCCTATATTTCATATGAAACCAACGAGAAATAAACTGTGAAATAATTATACTTCAAGAGCTTTATCTCGAAACAGAGAGGGGTCAATTATGCAAAAGCTGTTGCCGGAAGTCAGCACTTACATACAATACAATACAATACAATACAAAACAATACAATACAATACAATACAATACAGTGGACTTTATTTTAAGAGGGTAGCACATGACAGTAAGGAAACTGATAACCCAGTGGCCCTCTATAAAATAAAAGCTTTAGACATAAACCAACTAAACGTTTACTTACAATTAGAAATGTTATAAAAATACTATTTAGTGTATTTACTAACAAAAAAATAAGATAGAAAAGCGATCAGAGATAATAATAATTAATTAAGAGTCTAGAATGCCGTGCCGAAAGACAGCCCAGGTAGAATTTACTACTCGATGCATTTTAGAAGAATGAGGTCATAGAGAGACCGTTTTCCTACAAACCTTTTCCGCTGGAAGATTCAATTTGATTTTCCTTCAGTGCTCTGATTTCCTGTTTTATTTCCAACAGCATTTGTTTTACTTCAGAACACACAGCACTGCTGTCTGGAACGTTACTTTGATTTTCTTTCAGTGCAATGATTTCTTGTTTCATTTCGGCGAGCTGTTGTTTTACCTCAGAAGACGAGCCATTGCTTCCTGAACAACTTGTTTGGTTTCCTTTCAGTGCTCTGATTTCATTTTTTATTTCCTCGAAGTGTTGTTCGATTTCTTTGTTGCTTGTTCCGGGGTAGACGTAATTGTTGACAGAACAATGAGCTTTCTTGCTCTCGTCACGACCGGCCACAGCATGCGAGGGTTTAGCAAAGACGATCGCTAGGAAAACAGCGAAGAAAACAGTTTTGAAAAAAGTCCTCATCCTGTGCCGATGCCCTAAACAGCGAATGATTTCAGCACTGACCAAAGTAAGCTTATGAGGTCTTTTGGGAACAAGATTTTTCTTGTCCCCCAATTCTATCGACGTATGGCAATTTTGTCGCCAATCAAATGGGTCCGCATCTTACAGAACGTGACCAACTGACTTCCGCAGAGTTCATGAGAATTTCGCATGATTCTCATGTCATATTCAGATAATATTTCCTTAATTCATACGCTGATTAAATTTCTAGCATTTTGTAGATTAAAGTATGTCAGGATTTGAGTTTTGACAGTTTTGAGAAAAAGTCCCATCGTATGCAGATGCTTTTAACAAACAGGGCTGAGTTGCTCGAAGCATAGTTAGCACTAACCATTGGTTAAGAGGTATTAAAACCTATAGGTTGTCATGGCATTTAACCCGGGTTAGCGCTAACCATGCTTCGAGCAACTGGGCCCAGCCGATCAAATTCTTCATGCGGTGAATGATTTCAGCACTAAAAGAAATAGTTTATGAGGTCTTTTGAGAACAAGAATTTTCTTGTCCCAAAATGCTATCGTACGGCCCACATCTTACAGAACGTGACTAACTGACTTCCGGAAAATTTTTGAGAATTTTGCATCATTCTCATGTGGCATTTTCTTAAATCGCACGCAGATGAAATTGCTGGCACCCAGTAGATTAAAATATGTCACGTATAATTCCCCAACTAAACTCCCAACACAAAGAATACACAATTCGTCTTTGGCACAGAGAGAAATTTATTAAGAGGAAGAATTACAAGTCAGTATGTCTAATAAACCTCTCTACCACTCGATCCGTACACAAATTAAAGAGCACCCGGGCTGGGAAACGAAACGGTTTTAATAGTGATCCTTAAACGCCCATGATCAAACTGACGCGCAGTGAAACAATTTTGAAATCCCTTTGACCACATCCTTGCTCAAAGGGGGTAAATGTCTCGTCTAACCTTTGATTGTAAACGTTTTCTGAATTTCACATGAACAACACATTGGAAGCGCTACATTGACGACATATTTTCCCTGTGGACTTAAGGTTACCGGATACCTTCGTGGGTGTCCTTCGCAAAAAAATTTTTTGCGCGCTGTCTGAAATGCAACAACCATAAACTATATATCAGTACAAAGCTAATGAAATGTACTATCCGGTAAAAATTATTTCGCTTTGATTTTTCCTAGCCGTAAGGAGAGTGCGTCCCAAAAGCCCAAAACGCCAACGGTGACTGATGTTTTTTTTGAGCGAATTTATCGGGTATGGAATTCGACCGCAGAATCAAAACTACTGCATCATATCAATCACAAGGCATTAATCTCATTAAACTGTGTGAGGCTTTTTCGATATTCCTATTGGTTGCTTCGCAATTTTACTGTCAATTTTGATGATCAAAAACTCACCGATACGTTTTACGAAGAAGACCATTGCGGAAAATCAATTTTACAAAACGGAAAACCCTCATACATTTTTTTTTGCTCAGTGTCTTGGAAATCTTCGGGCCAAATTTCAAGGCAATCCGTCAAATACTTGTGCCGTATAAATTACTTTAAAGAAAGCACACTCGCGTAAAAACGAAGTAGGTTTTTTTCGCTTCTAAAGGTTCACAAACATTTCACGCCCTTGCTGCGGCATATTTCAACACTGCAGATGCCGCCGATGTCGAAAGCCAATAGATTTACAAGAGACCTACGGCTGAGTCCCCTGAGTTTACTGGTGTCGCGCCGGAAAATAGTTGAATGCGTGACTGCAGACTGCAGTTCTATTACCAGTCAGAATTTCTCTGATTTCCTTGCGAAATGCCGGGCAAAAAAAATTTCTTCGAATAAAAGGAAAACTGCAGTTGCCTCGACGGTGAGCCCCATCGATCCGAAAGAACAGCTGCGGGCAGAAATTCGGTCACTGGGGCACGTTGAAGGACTATTTATATATACCATTATCCATGCGAATGAATTGCCGTCGCAAGCTTGCAGTTCAATATCCCAGTTTTTCTGCTTTGCAGGTTTGATGGAAATATTTTCACCCGCAACCTGGAGGCCAGCGTTGAGCGCAATATGTGGGGAGGGAAAGGGCCTCAAAGAACTCCATATATCGATCATTGTACCTGGGCTTATGCGCTACGCGCTTATGCGGTTTCGGCAAGAGTTTTTCGCCATCCTTCATCACAAACTTTCTTCTTTTTCTTAGGATCAGTTTTCTTCTTAGTTTTTCAACTAAGGACTCTTTTCTTTCATATTTTTTGCCATACACGATACGCAAAACGAACACAAGCGAAAACTTGGTGTGAATTAATCACAAGTTGCAAACGTAAACAAAAGGAAGAGAGGCGACATGAAATGAACGACTCCGGATGTTTTACCGCGAAAAACATCACGGGAAGCCCTGACGCTGACACATTTTAATTGGCTTATAGCACTCTGGCGGATGATAGAATTTCATTTGAAGAAACTTTCTTGCTGATAATTCGCGCACGCCTCAAGGTTTGTAATATATATTTTTTTTGAAAATGAAGCGAGACTAGTAAGGTTTAATTTGGCCTCCAAATTGTTTTTGGCAAAAAAACGTCTCTCGAAGGTATCCGGTAACCTTAAGTAAACCAGATATCGAAACTTTCATCCAACAAGCAAATTTACATGACCCTACTATTAAATTAACGGCCGAAATCTCTCACTAAGACTGTTTCTAGACACAGGAAGATTTGGAAGATTTTCTCGGTCTAAAATAGAGTAACTATTTAATGGTCTGGTCAAATAGGGTGGTAACACATACACAATTTTCGGAAAACAAAGGAAAGCGATTTTCATTACCTAAGACTTTAACTAGGCTTTCCTCTTACAGAAAAAAATCGACTTGAAAGGCGATTTTATTCTGGACACTACAGCTGTTTGTTTAATTAAAAAGTCGGCTGTATTTATTTACCATCCCAGCAGGCAACATTGGTATATTTTCACTGCTGAATAGGACATTTTCACTCTGACTTCATTTGGCTACAACTAGTCCACCAGAATCCTTAATTTTCTTTTCCCATGCTAAATTAGAGGTATTGTTCTTTGCTTTGAATTCTGGTAGGTAGTGGACGCCATCAAGAGAATAAAATGGCTCAGGTACGTAAATTATGATAATCCGAGTGAGTGTAGTGCGTGTATAGAGACATTTATACCATCTACTGACTTTCCACAATTTACTTGACTCTGAAGATGACTTTCGCTCAGGTTGTTGAAACGTCAGTCAATGTCACCTCAAACAGTCCTTCTCAGGGCTACACTCACCCGGATGATCATAATTAACGTACTTATGACATGACTCCTAGGTTCAAACCATTTACAATAAAGACAATAAAATGGTCTATTGTTCGATAGAACGGCAGTGGCGACTAATTAACACCAATGAAAGCTGGAATATCTGCATAATATCTGTCTAATAAATGAAATTTCCTCACAACAAACTTCCACTTTTCCAAAATTAAACTGACTTCTTGCTAACATAAAATTCCTCAATGTTGTGCCACCAAGTGTATATACTGCCGAGTGTAAACGTTCCCTTGTGAGATTACAAAACTGATTCCAGAGTAGACAAAAAAAAGTGAATTTTCAATTATATATCAAAGAGCAAGTGTCACTAGGATTTTGACCCTTTTTTTTTCAATGTGGTAGAGCAATAACTTCACTTAGTTATTTTAAACTGAATGATTCTAGAAAAATGAGAGAGCTAATTAAAATCAACTGAATTCTTGAAATGAACACCTCATGATCCATTCTAGTGGGAGCGAAAATGAGCATACGCGAGATTGCTTTCAAAAAAGGTAGCCTCACTTAATTGTTTTTTGAGTTTCAGTGTATTAAAACCAAGTCGATATGTGGTCAGTGACGCTCATCGACCGGTTTAGTAAACTGGGGATTAATTTTTAGGAAATTCTGATGGAAAAAATCAACGTTGTGGGGTTGTTGTAATGACACCAAATTCCCATGACACTTACCTATTAATTTAGGTCTGGAGCGCTATAGAGTATGTCGCACAACGCTTCCTTGCATCGCAGTATTTACAAGCTTTTTTTAAAATGCCCTCAGTCACATGTTTTACTGCTGAGCTGCAAGGCACACAATCTCAAACGTCATTTGGACGTATCTTCATCTCCGATCTTTTTATAGAGTAGTTGTTATTTTCCCACAACTCCCATGTCATTCCTGGCTTCGATTTGATTTCACCTTGGGGGAACGGACCATTCAGATTGGAAGTCAAGCACATGTTGTACCACCACGCACCTTTATTAAGCGAGGCACAGTTGCTGTTTTTTCTTTGGTCGTTATCATTATCTTTGGTGGAAAATGGCAAACCATTGTGATATCCTAGAGAATCCCCAGCAGTCCCTGATAAAAGATAACACAAGATGAATTACTTAACAGTAGAATCCCGATTTATGGACACCCGCTTATTTCGCACAGTTGCCACGTTTGTCTCGACGAAAAGCTCATATTTTTCTCTTACATTAGTCTCCCTCGCAGACGCCCTTTTGGCTCGTCAAGCAATCTTTCCTCCCCAACGAGACGTCTGCTGAAACGAGGGGCGCATTGCTTTCCTATTGTTAGCAAAGATCAGCCGGAGTCCACGTGAAAACTGCTATAGAGCCAATCGGCGCTAAGTTATTGTGTATGAAAAAGCCAATTATAAGCTGCGCTGGAAATGGCTCCCTTGAGGGAGTTCCCAATGTATCCCATGACTTCATAGTAGGTATGGATATTACTCCTAAGAGTAAAGTTGTTTCCGCTGTGTTATATTCTGATCCCTACTGTGAGAATATAAGTGTTCAGCAAGAATTCTTTTGACATACTGGGCCTGGCTTGCGATTCTCAAACCCCCCGGAAAAGACTTCGGACCCAAGGAACTATCTTAGGTACACAAAATTCATTACTAGAAATTCAAGTTTTGATAATTTTGAAAGCAAAAGCATTTTAAGTTTTCTGAACTCGATTAAGACACACATTGAGTTAGTTTGTACAAGAAATGACCGGCATCTCGAAATCTCTTTGGGAGCTTTGTGCGAAGCGCAGTTTTTAATTTTTACAGCGGTATAATATGCGTACCGTTATACGTTCCCAGACTCAGCTTGTATTTCTTATCCTCGTCTGACACAAGAAATGAACTGTACTCTACAAATGCTGTTTCAGTTTTAAAGTCTTCCAAGTCGACGCGAAGCTTGTTGCTGCTGCTAACAGTCAGGCGGTTAATCTTGTCCAGTCCAAGCCAAAACTCACCAGTAAGATTACCAAAACCTCGTTTGTAGTCAGCCCAACCGCGGAAGAAATCTACAGAGCCGTCCTGTCTCTTCTGAAACACCGTCCAACCTCCACCGGCTGTTTTCTGATCACAGAAAGCTTCAAATTCACCCAAACCATCAGGATCGATTTTATACACTCCACTGATCCTGTTACCGGACTTGTAAGCTTCAGCGCAGTTGTTAAAAACTGAAATTATTGAACAATAAACATACCCGGTTTTTCAGAGATAATCAAGTCTTTAAAATATTGAACAATATGTATGGCATTTTCTGTCTTAATTTGAACTTAGTTATCTCTGACAAATGCGTGGTTACCCCCAGTTTTCTTTTGGGGTTCCAACGGCCCTTGCTAAGATCTGCTTTTACGCGTAATTAATACCGTTGTATTAAGGTTACTGATAGGTTTCATTGGTGTCTTGGCGGAAATCTTGCGTGCGTGCAAAATACCTTTGTATTAGTAGGCACGAAGTTCTTCGTACCATCTCAGAGAGATGCGTTGAACGTTTGCGCAGTAACTAAAGGAGGTACCGCTCTTAAAAGCTAATTTAAAAAGATAAGTTTTAAGAGACGATTTAGTATATTCCTAGGGTTCATGATTTACGTGTAGTGACAGTATTCCACAATGGGGGAGACGCAACAGCAAAGACTTGGCAAGGATTGATCACAGCGATAAAATAAAACGTAATTGGTTTTAACTCGCAGAATTTCGGCACTACAAACTCATTTTTAACTCGTTTAATTAAGGCTATGTCTACAGCATGCTGGATTGCATTTTATGCCACTGTGAAAAATACTCCGGTCTGGTGTGAACAGAAGTGGCCCAAAACCGCCGCCATATTTTTCCACTAGAATTTAATCCTCGCTCCTCGTTGTTGACTTCCGTTTCGGTTCGATTCTCTGTTCACACCACTAAAAGTGTCACGAAAACCTATCTGAAAGCGTGCTACTGTTCTAAACCTTTTCTGCTCTAACAGATTCAGTTTAATTTCCCTTCATTGTTCCGATTTCTCGTTTTACTTCAGAGGACAGAACTGTTTTAACTAAAAGCCTTGCTTACCTTTTAAGCTCTTTAAGTCGTTTCTTGGGGGGATCGGAGTACCACTTTGCTTGTTACTGACCTTAAAAGGAAACAGATGCACAACTGTTGAAAAGACAGGAGGGAGGGGAAGGTTGGTGCTTTATTTGCATATCACTTACCCCATGCATGTGTGCAAACGTTTTTAAATTCTTGTTCCGTGAATTTAAGTAACTATTGAAAATTTAACTGTAAAACAAATTAAACACTTATTTTCTAGGTGTTGTTTGTTTCTCAGTTTTTGAAAGAAAGACATTTTAGTTTTGAGAAACGTACAGCAAGCGAAACTCGTAGCGTCAATACAATTGCGGATTTTTGCATCTTGTTCGTCTCCACAACGTATCAACTACTATTTCACTAAAATCAAAGAGATAAGAACCAAAAAATACACCAAGCAAAAATTATATATATGAAAGACAAAACTTTGCCTCACCGCAGTCTGAGCCTAATAAAATTAAAAGCATAATCCATCTAAGTTTCGATTTTCCTTCTTCGGGTAATTTTGATTGACGTTCACATTTTCCCCTCAATCAATCAATCAATCAATCAATCAATCAATCAATCAATCAATCAATCAATCCATCAATCAGTAAATCAACCAATCAATCAATCAATCAACCAATCAGTCAATCAATCAATCAATCAATCAAGAATTTATTTCATCACGATAAGAGAAATCAGCAGAGCTGGTTGGTCGTGCATAAAACAAATGAGATTTACATTACTCATACCATTATCGACCCAGCCTGTTGGTCTTTAATTATAAAGAGTTACAGAGCAATTTTCGTATTATTATTTATCAACTTATCAATCATTCTTACCAGTGTGGTCAGGTTAGCTATTGCGTTCTTTTGCTGTTTAAGTTCCTTCAGAATGACGTTTGCATCAATTTCTTCCACTCGCTCCTTGAGCTCCATCAATTGTACACGAGTGATGTTCAGTGCCTCTTTTAAGCCTTTGTTCTTTGCTTTGATCTCTTCACAGCCACGATCTACAACAAAATGTATACTTTAGTTAACTCCCTTTTAATGGAAACAAACTTTTTAGTAAAACTAAGCAGTGTCCTTCCTAGTCGCGTGACTTTCTCTTGGGTGAACACCTTTTTAAAGAGGATACTTGGCAGGTTGAGGGCATCAAAGGTGTAAAGTTAGAGTGAAGTGGGTTAAAACAGTGTACTCAGGTATCTGTGTAGACAATGGAAAGGTGCAAGCTTTCCTAACAATTCCGAAAACCTTGTTCCCCGGCTCCCCTACGTCGTCTTTCCCTGGCAAACTGATTCAAAATCTTGAATGGCGGTACAAAGTGAAATAATCTGTTTAATTCACTTATGTCTGTGAACAAGTAATATATCCCTCCGAACCTCACTTTCAACCAATGATAGCTGAAATATAAACTTATGTTTTGCAGCAGAACCAATGAAATTCAGGGTCACGATCAGTTCAGTCGAATCGTAGAACCACACATTCTGAGGTATAAGTTTGGATGGAAGCATGCATGAAAAAAAAAATTATTTAAAATACTATGGGACTAAGGATGAAACTCCTGCAACTTCTCTTGAACTTACAGCCAAGGAAATTGGGATAACGAAAGGAAGAAAAAGGAAAAAAATCTCTGACCCCGTCGAAATTTGAACTCACGACGTTTGGCTTAATTCCCCTTTTAAAAATCATTTATCGTTTTATAAAATCGTTTAAAATCATCAAAAAAAAATGAAACTGAATCTCACACAGGCCTATGTATAAATAAAACAAATACTTTATTTCGTAATCGAATATCTAAGCTTTCAACTGGTACCTATTAACTTCCGGACCTTTTAGTTATATTAATTCATTACCATATAAATACTCTTTTTCTTATTCTTTTTCTCATTTTAACGCCTTTTTGCCAACAACCGTTCAAAAGTCTAAATCTTCAATTTTGTTATTCAGCGAGATTAGCTCTTAAGTTATTCTGAGTAAATTTCATCAGTTCTCGTTATCTTTTTCATCACGCTTGTGAACATTTGTTTAAAATAAAAAGGTAACAAAGTTGTTGTTGTTGCAATAAGACGTCACAGGATAACCAGGAACACGTTATGATATAAATAGTCTCCAATAAGACGTCACAGGACAACCAGAAACACGTAATGACAGAAGTAATGGGCTCCTAGTAATGATATAAATAGTCCTCTTGCAATAAGACGTCACAGGACAACCAGGAGCACGTAATGATAAAAATATTCCCCTGGCAATAAGACGTCACAGGGAAACCAGAGACACGTAACGATATAAATAGTCCCCTTACAATAAGACCGTGCGTCACAGGACATCCAGGGACACGTAATAGAATAAATATTCCCCTTGCAATGAGACGTCACAGAACAACCTAAGTGACAACTTAAGATTTGAACTTATTTATTCCACATCTAAAGCACTTCATGACTCATTGTCTCACTGTGCTAGTGTTATCTGGAACTGTTTACCAACCCAGTTAAAAGCCACGCCAAGTTATTCGTTAATTTATTATTCAAGACTAACCTTGGGAAGTTTGCTAAGTCAAAAGATCAAATTTCATTTGGTTCCAACTCCGCGGCAACAAGCATGCAATAACGCTGATCACTTCTTATATTTTTGAAATCTTAATGTGCTATATTTGTAAATACCTTCTTGTTACTTAACTATTGCTTTATTTATTGCTTTATTTATTATTTTTATTATTTATGATTTTGTTTTTATTAACATAGTCATGTATTTGTGATTATAGCAGGTCCACATCAGCAATGGCTACCATTTCTCTTAAGCCGGCGACACACCTGGCGATTTTATACGCCGATCGCCGCGATCGGCGTATAAAATCGCCTATACCTGGCATGTCAGATATGGGCGATTAAATTTGCCGGCATTCGCCAAGTGTGCCCGTTCCCGCGATTTCTACTCTCATCGCTGCGAATCGCCAATCAATCAGGATGGGATAATTTATCACGGTTACTTTTCAAAATGGTGGATAGCATCGCTAAGATGGAAACTGGGAACAAGCTTGAAGTGCCACTTTGCCGCGATTGGCGAAAAAAATCGCCATAAGTGTGTCCGTATCAATCGCTGGCGATCAAATTCGCTGCGGTTCGCGAATTAAATCGCCTAGTGTGTCGCCGGCTTTACTTAACCTGCTTTATCAAATAAAGTATGTTTGTATGTATCTATGTATATCTGGGACTTAACCCTCTTAAGCAATGACTTGAAATAGTAATACACTAGAAACAGAAAGATGGCACCAAAGTTAACGTATCTCCGAAATTTGAAAGCAAAATAGGCGAAGGTAACAGAAAGTTTTTTTCATGGAAGTTAATTTGAGTTTCCAAGAAAATATCGAGCTTTGTATGGCGGCCAAACTCAAAGTTACTGTTGCTCTGCCAAATGTTGGTCATACGGTATGCTCAAACGTTTTGTGAACAATACCAAAGCGAATGTTAAACGGTTGCATTTATATATATTCATACCTAGAAATTTTTGTGGTTACATCTAACGGTGCCCAGATACAAAATTAGAAATGATAGATGAATTCTTTCAGTCGGTGCATGACAGGATAGTCCGAGTATGCTTGTATCCTCTAGCTGAAAAATGCATCTATATTTATTCACCAGCCTTAAAATAGGACACCTCATTTCTTCTAATTAAAATTAGTAATATTTCCGCATTTCTCCCAGTGCCAAATTTTTTAAATGCAACTACTATTTTTATATTTAGAACATTGCCTCCAGATCCTTTTTGGGTGTAAAACATCACAATTTCATTTTAGGAAATACGAGGACGTGACCCAAGTGGCCTTTTCAAGCAAAATAGTTGCGCCCACGGAGATACGAACAACATACCATACCAAACCATAAAATAACAAACCATACCATGCTATAACATTTACTTATACACGATTGGATTTCAAGGCAATAGCTTGTAGGATTGTGTTACAACTTAACTAGCCAATAATCCTCAAATCTAAGTTTTAGACTTCAATGGTAAATATATTAAGGTTCTTGAATTAAAGTAATGCTAATTCTACATAATAGCGTGAATAGGCCACACGGAAATCGTACAAAGTGAAATAAAATCAGAATGTGCAGTGCTCCCTGAGTGATGATCTAATCCAGAGGGAGTGAGACCAAAACTCGCAGAGTTCATTGAGTTTCCTTGGTTTTCTATTTGCAATTTCTATATTGTTAGCCAATTTATTTATTTTTTTATTTACTTTAAACGACCCCTTACAAGAATCTTCACCTTTGAAGGAGGTGGGGTTTCTTGGAAGAAGAAGAAGAAGAAGAAGAAGAAGAAGTTTACCTTTGGTTCTCAGAATCAGAATCTCCGTTTCCTTTCTATCGATTTATCGGGACTGTTTAAAGTTCTTAAGAGTTTTTAAGGGGGGTCCTCAATGAAGTGGGCTATTTTGGGGGAAAGGGTGGGGGGCAAAATTTTGTTCAAATCTCAGCTTTCAGCCCAATTTTGCTCTAGATCCCCTTCCCAGTACCCAAATATTTTAAACCTATTCTAATTGGTCAAATTCCCCACGCCATGGTAAAAAATTTTCCCAGTTCCCTTTATTTTAACCCCTTCACGACCCTGGCTTTCATCCTTCACAGCACATATTCACGTAGTAACTTCCTACGAGTGCTACGGGACCTACAGACATTGTACACAAACCTCCATTGCTGCGTTTAAATAGCTTAATTCTCTCGACCTGCTCCCGACTGATCTCTTAACTCAGTCGGTTTGAACACAGATTGATCTAGTCCATATGCCTGAGTTCGTCTCACCGAGGTCATAGAGTTTTTCGTTTGTTCACGGCACTCCTATTTTCTTTCCACATAAGTCATGATATTGCCCGATATAATTTCATTTCACTTTCTACGAATGCTACGAGGCCTATAGACATTACAAATACGTTAAGAAAACATACCTGGTGATAAGTTTAATTGTCTCAAATTTAAAACCAGGTTGGCCGCAGCTGTCAAAAAGATCAGCACAAGAAGAAAACTCGTGAAAACCATCGTGCGGTTGAAAAAAGGCTCTTGTTTTTGGGATTCTTGGGAGGCCAATGATTCATACAATGACGCATACGTAGCTCCAGTGCCTTGGGTTCCCGTAGTTGCTTTCTCCTTTTGCTCGGTCTTCCATTTCTCTGTGATGGTATCTTCTTCAGAAGGCTGCTTGACGAAGCCAACTTCCTTTTCTGAGCGATTGTCATAACGAGACGCCATGTTATTGTTCCGACATTTACTAATTTCACTTGCTTGCTGCCAAAAGTTATACTATGGTTTTTCTGCTAGGTTTGTGTTTTTTAAAGAACTGATAGATTGTCATTCTGAGTCATAAATTATTCGTAAGTTTAAGCCAATCAAATTAGCTAAACTGGTCACCTGAGTGAGATTCAAAGTTTAATGCAAAGCCAGAAAAAAATACGTTGAGATCACGTGCCCATACGCAAAACAAGCTCAATTGACATAAAGATTCATGTGCCACTCAGTGAACTAAAAAAGGAAAAAAAAAAAAAAAAAAAAACCAGACAGCATTTCCACAGCTAAAAGCTTTGTGTAAAACTAAAGATCTTAATATTTAGTACCGGCTTAAGACGCCGTTTGAAAACATTAATGTTTGCGAGCAGCCCTGACGAAAAAGTCTGAGTGGCTCGCACAACCAAACGGAAAACAAGATTAAATTAATTTGGTCCTTGCGTCGTTAATTTCGATTTTAACCTTGATAAGTAATAATTCCAAAGTTAGAAAAATGACTTGTTTTACGAAAAAGAAATCATTTGAACCAGGTGAGTGATGAATGTTCAGCTTCAAGTTGGAAGATTAAAGTAAACAATGAAATCCGACCGCAGACGGTGCCCGAGATAGTATGGCGATGTTACGACAGAGTAAAGGGTCTTTGCCAAGAACGGTGACAAAATAAGCCCTGCCAAAACTCTAACCAAAAGTCACCTCTTTTTTATTTTCTTATTCCTTATCAGGAAGACCTAGAATTGTTTCCACTTTCCCATCATTAAGATTAACTAACCGCCTTTTCCCTCACCGCAACGTTCACAGAATCTCTTACAAATTCTCTCTGTCTGATCATTGGCGCCCCACAATGCATTGCAATTCAAGATGGCCGCCAGATTGCCGAAAAGCTCCATTGGGAATATTACTATCAAAGAGGTCATGGGTCATGATCAAGCCTAGATTGTGTTAACACAGACTTACTTTTCACAACTGCTAAGTTGCGTACATAACTGAGATGAGCTTTGATGTATTAAACATTTCATCCGCTGTTCAAATAAATATGAGGTATTTCATTTTTATGACACTCTCATTTATCCATCGTCTATTAACAACTTTCAACGGTATCCCAGAAGGAGTGGGTAAGATGGAATATGAAATCATGTTTCTGCAGCCTTTCTTTTTGCAACTGCTTTTAAAGTTGCGTGGATAACTGACATGATATCTCATTTTATTAATTCTTTCATCAGCTGTTCAAACATATGATTTTGATATATTTCACTTTCATCGGGCTTCACCTCTACGGGTATATCAGATTACGAATTCACAAAATGATCAGTTCCTGTTGGTTTGATTCCTCAGTTGGTATAGCACTGCCGATTGCTAACCTAGAGGTCATTGATTTCAATCCCGTTCGAGCCTATTTTGTTTTGTTTTTGTTTTCTCTTTTTTTCAGGTTTGTTTTTGTGCAGCTCCTGACGTTTCCTGAATGCATAACTGTCAGTTACTCTTCTTTGAAATCTTTTCGGCATCCGCAGTTCAATTCTTCAAATACCATATTACCAATATAATCTCAAATGCCTTCTAAATGCTTCTTAGATCCTGATTATTAAGTTATTAAGTTACTAAGATTATTATTATTAAGTGGTATTCATTTATTTTTTACTATGTAACTTACTCTTAATTTATTTTAAGATATTCTTAGCATACTATTTATATCTTCAAACATTTGTAACATGAGCGTCTGGCTCGGGAGATTGCGCCAGCACTTCCCGTGTTATTGACATTAAATAAATTACTTTCTTATGATAATTTATTCAACAACAAAAACAGCAGCAACAAAGCGCCTTTAGAACACTTCCTCTGAGAACGCAGTACACTAGGTAACCTGCAAGCATAGAGGACTTCTCCAGCTTTTATTTCACCCACCGCGAAAGATAGAAAAGGTTTCCACTCTTGCAGGCTTTACACTAGGGAATGATCACCGAAAGTCAAATGGATTTCACCGTTAAGCTTGTAAACAACTCGATAAATATCATTTACAAAAGATGGCACAATTGATTATTCCAGGATACATTCTAAGCAGCTGATTTCGTGGGACGTCGAGTCATTTTGAGCCAGCCAAACGTAAACAAGAAAGAGATTGAATTTTATTCAATCTTTCCTTTTTCCAGCTATTTTCGTGTTGTATGTAGTGGTAGCTCACTTTCAGTTTCTATCGAATTTTACTTTTTATCCTTTTTCTAGGTTTACCTTAGTCTACATTCAGTTCGCTTTACAAAAAAAAATTCAAACTTGTTTTTTCTGAATCTTACAATATATATATTTTCAAATTTGTGGACTCGCAAAATATTAACAAGCTTATTTTTTTTCTTACGTTTTTCTGTCGTTCTCTCGAAACCTCCGTTTCGATCTACCGGGGTTGTTGCCAAGGTTACTTTGAAATTTAAAAGTGGGAAATCCTTGCGGCCGGTGGGCGGCTGAGGATGTTCATGATTTGACCGCGCATGCTCACCATTTGTCAACTCGACAGAAAAACTCGACATGTATCCGATTTGTTCGTTTTTCGGTAATAATTTGTCCGGTTTGCTCTTCTGTCTGCACGTAAACGAGCGAAGACACTTAAAAAAAAAAAAAAAGATTTGCTAAAACGCTGCTCTGAGTGGAGATTTTTTTAAAAAATAAAGATTCATCGTGTAGGGCCCGACAGCAAAAATAACAGAAATCGGAGGTTTTCCTAAATGATGACGTCAAAACGTTAATAGAATTCTCTAGAAAGTATCGTTTTCATTCTGGATGAAAAGCCGACTTCTTACGGCCCAGAACATGAGCGTTTTATGTCTGAACTGAATAGACTTTAAAAGGTCTGTATAAATTCAGTCCTGGTTTTTTGTTTGTCAGACAAGGTAGTTCTGCCTTTGAGTCGAAATTGAAATCCTAAATCAGTGTGTCGAGCATTTTTATACCTTAGTTAAGTCTGCGTAGCTGTGGATGTGTAATGCGCGAGAACCTGACGAAGGAAAGAAATGGAATTTTTCGAATCAATCAACACCTCTCGCCAATTAGCTTCTTCTTTCATGTCTTTCGGAATTGCTCTGACATATACTGGGTATCTTTCCTGGCCCTCTTTCCTGGTCTCGCGTCATCTAAACTTGACATTTTTCTCCTGGTTCCGACTCCCCGTTTATTCCCGACCTTTTCCTCTCTTCTTTGTAGCCCCAGCACCAAAAAAGATTCGTTGTAGTCAGCCATTGAAATTTTAGCTATTAAAATCATTTGGGTGCAATGTGACTTTTAAAGTCTGTTTGGATCGTCACATGTTAGTGGCGCCTGATAATCTAGAACAAAATGTACGGCAACGGAAAGTACTCGGATACTCAGTTTTTGCTCCCATAATCTTTAACATTAGAGTTACCCTACTTATTACAGCAGAGCTAATGATTGTAATTAAGCCTATAAGCTTATAATTAAGTGTAAAGATTTTTGTATTATTATTATTTTTTTTTGTAATGTAATAAAGTTTTCTTGTGGTTCTTGTTGTTGTAATATTACGGAATCAGTTCACATGTTAATGGTGTTACTGATTGAATCGTCTTCTGTTCTTCTTGCAAAATGAAATCATCAAGATCTAGCAATATTTCTTGGTTTATCTGCTTCATCCAAAGAACTCACGTCCTTCAAATTCGAAGATTCCTGTGATTGTTGTTGTTGTTTATTTTTTTTTTTTAATAAATTAAAACGTGCTTGATGAATCAAAGCGGGGAAACCATGTTACCCAAGGCCCAGGGCCCATCGCGCTCTCCACCATTTTGAACACAGACCCTGGGCATGAGATTCACCCGCAATGCTTGCTGGAATTGAATTGCTCACAAGTCGATGTTTTGACCGCGAAAATTGAAGCCTTTAATAATTTCCACAGAATAACCTCCATAAACGGTAAGTTTAGTCTATAAAACTTTCAACAATGTGTTGACTGTGTTGTATCCACTTTTGGTACGTAATTTTATTGACTCAAGCGATGGGTTTTCTTCAATTTAAAGTTGTTATGAGCTCTCCAAAGTGCCACGTGCGTTGCAGGAAAATGGCCGCTTGCAAGCGAAGTGTTTTGGGCGAAATAAGCTTCCCAGCGTCGGTTTGAGAGGACTGAGCGGCTTTTAGGACACAAGGGCTGAGATTTGATACACTCCATAAGTAATGTAAGTACCAAAGTATCTTCCAGCAGATTATCTGGTTTTGGGAAAGACCATCAATTCAACACATTTGTGAGTGAGCGCACCAAACCGCACCTACACCCCCTCCCCCGGGGGGGCATTTGACAGCCTCATGATTTTACAACATAGCATGCACTCTCATTTCCTTTTAACGATAAGTTCAGTATTGTAGCAAATAAAAAAAAACCTGATTACCTACATTTGAGACTGAGTTGACGGCCTCATTCGGTGATTATACAATATACATCATAGAGGCAACGCCAGTCAGCAGTTGCTCCTCTATTGATGTGGCTCAGGGGAGAGCTTGAGCCCACTGCAGGGGGTCCTTGTGACTTGCATTTGCATTTGCTTACTTGCTGTCCTGTGAGCAAGGTAATTTTGCTTTCCAAACTTTTTTCACTCTCTGCCCTCCCTTTGGCAATTATCCGGTCCAGTAGGTATCCCACTCCTTTATTCAGTGTGATGGTGCCTTTGGTGGTGGCTGCTCTCAGGGTTGACATAGATATCCCTTTCCTGGTGCCTGATATCTGCCCAGCTCCACCAACCAGACGCCAGTTCCCGAGATCTCATCTACTCATCTGTATTGTTGATGAGTTTAAATGTTAATTTACAAATGTCTCATTAACCCTCACTAACCCAGGATCATGTAATGTTACATGTGGAATAGCAAATGAATCAGGAGGTGAGTGTACACTTTTTTTGTGTGACGTTAACCGGCTGTGTATACAATGTATGGTCTGTTTTAAGTTTCTATTAAAATTACAGAAGATATCAGCAAACATGTTTAGCAAAAGATCATCAAATGTGGCATTAATTTTCTGCTTTTCCTGCCAATCTCAGGCAATGTGTGTTGCAGCTGGGGACATGGTTTGGACCATCAACCAATCAGAAATGAGCTGCCTAAATTTTGGCAGCAGAAAGTAGCAGGAATTTTGATAAAAATTTAGTGAGGTCCAAAGATAGTAAACAGTGGATCGTTCATGGAAAAGTTGAAAATACTTGCTTACAAATCATGATCATTCTCCCATGAGAAGTTAGGATTTGAAAAACAGAGCAATGCTAGTGAGGAGTGAGATGCATTCAAATTTTGTGACTCTACAAATTAATAAATAATGGATTTATCAATTGAAATTCCTTACACTGTAAAGCTTTCTCAAAGTAATGCTTCGCTTGAGTTGGTCTAGTTTTGCACACAGAAGAAAGCAGTCAAGAGTGGCGGGGCTCCTCACTTTTATGTCTCTAAGTTGCTTGCATTTAACTCTGAGAAAAAAAAGGAATGATAAGCTAATTCCTTGTTTATAATTGCTCAAAAACTAAATTATACTAATTAAAACCAAATTTCTTGCCTGGATGATAACCAGTCTCTGTGCCAATAGTGCTTATCTAGAGCAAATTCAATTTCAAGATCCATAATAAATAAAAAATTAAATAAAATGGGAATTTCAATGGCACATCCACAGAATAGCTCTGACTAACTTCATCCACTGTTTCCTGGTCCAATTGGAATTTGAAAGTGTGGAGGGAGGAAAACGGAGAACCCAGAGAAAAACCCTCAGGACAGGGATATGAACCAACAACAAACTCAACCCATACACTGTATTAATCCTGGGAACTGAACCCAGACCACACTGGTGGGAGCACCACTGTACCATGCTCCCTGCACCCCCAATGGACATAAGCACAAACAGCATGCATGGTCCCAGCTCCTACTGGAACCACTTCTTTGATGATGAAAATATTCTATTGCCTATAAAATGCAATGTTGAGTGAGATTTTTACAATCTGAAAATAACAGAGTGCAAACTTGTACCTGTTCTACTCAAAGCTAGCTGTAGACTGAAGATTCATGCTAACCTTGTTCCTGGGACTCTTTAAAAAAAAATCATGATGACTCTTTGTTTGACTCTGAGAGTCACTGAGGTCTTAAGCTAAATCTTATCTACTGCGATTTGCTAGGTAATTACCTTGTATCTCGAGTGCAGAGACAGCATCAACCTTGGCCATCAATGATTAAAGAGGTGAGTTCAAACACTCAAGTTGCTCTTACTTTTAGTGTTTGAATTTAGTGGAGACAAGCTCTTCATTCTGATGCAGTTCAACTTATTTTGTGCTGATTTTTCAAGCCAGATCAATGTACTGGTAAGCTGTATTTCAAATTATCATTATTTGGGTTAAATGTGGAGTGCAGCAGAATACAGCAGGCACGCAGGGCTTCCAAATTCTAAATTAACCTGTATGTTTAATTTGATTGTTATTTGTTTCCGGTTATTTCTGAGTGAAATGCCTGTAAACTAGCTTTGCGTAGCTGAGTGCATTTCCACTATAAATTAAAATACATTTATTTATTTTGTTAGCTCATATGAAACAGAATGCATTACCCCGCCGCTTTAGTGTGGTTGACGGCTCTTTTCTGCTGTGAAAATGTCAAACTACAACCAAATACTCGAAGCTCATGCCCCTGGGCAACTTAAAAAGCATTTTACCATAATGATAGGAATTAACATCAATTAATAAGCAAGGTTGCATTTTTATTTAGCAAGTTGGCCAGTAAGTATCATGTTTTTACGATTTATAGGCCTTCTTTGGAGCCAAAAAGCTGTTAACACTACCACTACAGGCAAGGGAGAGATTAAAACCATTTAAACATGTTTTCTTTTTTTGTCCGATTATCTGTTCAAATCATTCTTACTCTTGCTGTTCGTGACCTGGAGAATGGCAGTATAAATTTAGCAACCGAATACCACAGCTCATGCTGACACTTGGCATAACTGAAAGTGATTTTGATTGGTCACAATTTTCATGGTTGCATATTTTGTAGTGTGGGGGGGGGGGGGGGGGGAATTGAATCAAAGCACTTTTTTTAGGCTTTTCTCTCCCTTACCCTTATGCCCCCCCCTCCAAAAAGCTTGGAAATGGTTGTAAGCCTCCTTAATTAAAACAGCTGATTCCATTATTGCATCAGTTCTGAATGTTCAATGTCCAAAACTTGACTGCACATTCTTTATTTTTGTGCAGGATACAAGGAACCTTTAGATGCCAGAATTACGCAAGCGGAAAAGTAAAGAGCATCCACATTACAATAAATTAAAGGTAGGGGGAACTTATTTTACTAATTACATGTAGGTCACATTTAATTCACCGTATTCCAGGAAAAGAATAAATGTAATAGCCTGTAGATTTTGTGTTTACATGGGGCAAAATTTTGGAGATGCACAGTGTATAGATCTGCAGACGTTTACTTGTAGCAAACTTTTGCTTGAACTTAATAAATAAATGTACATGCATGTATTCAAGAGCAAGTTTGTATTCCATTAACTCCAGAAACATCTCATAGAGATTTTTCGTGATCAAAGTGTGTATTCCTATTTCCAGAATAAGGCCAATCCAATGCGCGCTTGAGCAGTCTTCGATATTCAATTCAATATGGCGCCAAAATCACGTCGGTCGACAAAAAGTATCCCTTCATGTAAACACGGTATGAAATCACAATGTCAATTATTTTTAATTACATTATTTCTAAATTAAATTATTTTTAATTGTTAAAAGACACCGCACTTTGTGGAAAAAAACGAAAAACCTATAACTTTGCTCAGATTCAACGAAAAATCTCCATTCTTACACTAAAATGATTTTCAAATTATTCTCTACAGAATGAATAAGAGAGTTCTGATGCGTCGTGAAAAAAGTTTCACTTTTTTTTTTAAGAATTGAGTTTACGACCCCGGACTTCCTGAAAAACTGAAAAAACTTGTAACTTTGCTCAGATTTGACGAAATATCTCCATTCTTGCACTAAATGATCTTCAAATTATTCTCTACATATTGAACAAGAATATCCTGACGCGCTGTGAACAAAAAATGTTGTTTTTCCACTAATTGAATTTAAAACTCATTCACTGCGCACGCCCGAAAGTTAACGACAGAACCGACCAACCAACCAACCAACCAACCAACCAACCAACCAACCAACCAAGACAACAGTCAGCCATCGCTATAACTCGTTCATGCGCATGCGCGCATTCAGATTACTTTGTATTCATTCCCAAATTAGTTAAAGAAACCTTTGATCAAGATACTGTATGGTGTAACTCAAGAAAGATATTTCAGTAAATGGTGAATAAAGTTCAGAAGCAAAGTTTTATTGTATACTATCAGATACAGAAATGTAGCAGATGGGGAATGAAAGCTAAACTAAACAACTGCAAATTGTGTATCTGAACTAAGTCAACATAATACAATAGGTATTAATAATATTACAGGTAATAAATAAATTTAGCAAAGGCTGAAATCAGAATAACTACAGCTGAGACTTTTGACTGCAAAACTTGACACCAACAAAAATACTCATCCTAACTGATGTTAGCAAAAGTTAATGATAACCTTAATTACTTCTGTCACCATAGATGCACTACCCGGTACTCTGGAAATCGGCGTGGTTCTGTTCATTAAATGTATTGAATTACATGTATTAGAAAGGACAAAGAAATCTTGAAAAGCTTACACTACAAAATTCAAAAACAATACTAGTGACTTTTGACAACTTACATCAACCTGTAAAAACAAATGAATGAATCGCATCGGATGCAGATAATGATCAACCAATCATACTTTAGTCTTTGCACAGTATTGTTGCTGCTTGAAAGGCCTGAAGAAGCCTTAAAAGGTTTTCAAAGTCCTTGAAGTTTTTAAAAGGGCTGAATATTCATGTTCAAATTTTTATTTGGAAAAGTGAAAATTTTTGTGCTGAGAAAGTGTGTTGTAATTGTTACTAACTACATTTTTAGTATCTTTGCAAAATTTGAGTGATTGATCTTTATATGAATCCTGTTTTACATGTACAACCAGTATTGTTTATATAATTATGTGTGCTTGTGCATGATCGACCACTCAGGCCAATATGCTATCAGTTAGGTCCTGCTATCGCTTGCTTTCCATTGTACATATAACTGAACACACACCTGTTGATTTAACTGACTCTGAAGAAGGACTACACTCTCCAAGACAATCACATTAGACAGACTACTGATACTCCTGGGTGCAAACAATTTACTAAACAACAGTCATTTTAAGGACTACCTGGCTATTTGTAACTTTTTTGTTTGCTAGGCTGAAATTTTCAGTGAGAACAGTAGGTGGCTCTAAACTCCATCCTACAGATGTTTTTAAACTTTGCAAAAAGTTGCGTCTTACAATGTTGATTACTATTTGATCTTAACAAAGGGGGTCTGTACAGCACTCAAAATCATCCCGACGTTAAAATGATCCCCAGTTCGAAACTGAACCCAATTTGCCCCGAAGTGATGACCAATTTTTTTCATATTTTATGAAATAATATGAAATATATTGATTACAGTTTCATAACAAAAAATGGTGGTCACCGAGCTCGCTTTTTGAGTTATATAACCACTTAAATCAGAAACTGGGACCGTTTTTAACAGTTCATACTGTCGCTTTGGTGACCCATTATGTGGAGAAAATGACCGTAACTTGTTCACCAAGAATAATACTTTTTTGGGTATCATTATTGTTGCATCAACTGATAAAGAGTGGTAGTATCGATCCGTCAACGTTCATGTGCTGGAAAGTAATGGGCTTCAGCCACATTAAGGAAGTCTAATTAACCAACGAGCCCGTTTCCTGAAAGCCCCGGAGACTTTCCTGGTCCGAAAACTATTTACCTGTTCAATGTCTCTCATCAATGATTCATTATTAATCGATTCTTAAGGGTTGATTTTAAACTCGTTATAATTTTAGGCAACATATAAAGCGTTTTCATTCACGTGACTGCCGGCCATATTGGTTTACTGAAACAAAAGAGAGTATTTGCATAAAAATAGAGTTCAATTCCCAGAGGTTTAGTTTGGGACACCAACATGGCCGCCATTTCTTTGGTTTGGGACACCAACATGGCCGCCGTGACGTCATGTGAAAACACTCTATTAGCAAGTTCAAATTCAGCAACTAGCTGGTGCCACTGGCTCAATTAACTTGTGTGAACGTAATGTTTTGGGGATACATTTGTTTGCTTACTTACTTGTTTGTTGCCATCCTCGAAAAGCTCGTTGAAATCAGTCGAGAATAAGTTCCGAATTTGGTTAGAAAATATGGAAACGTTTGCGAGAGTATTTCGTGTTATAATAATTATTGTTTATAATTTTGCGTTGTGTACATGTACATGTACTGTAGTATCACCTTTAAGCTAGGACAATTAATTTTTCAAATGTTATTTGGCTGTGCGCATACCCGGCGAAGGTTGTAATTAAATCCAGTGTCTGATGCATTCAGTTGCATCCTTGTTCAGCAAAAAGTAAATGGCTTGTCCAAGAGACAAGTTATTTTTAATATTTTCGTCGTGAAAGCTAAGTATTTTAAACCTAAAGTGATTGACCTTGTAGATTAAACCGATTTAAACAAAGTTGTGACGAAAATGTAAATTTCTAATTGCAGATTTTTCTTATTTTTCAGGACGCTTTGAAGATGACAAGCCTTGAAAACACAAGCATGGAAACAAGAGCAAGTCAAGCACTTTTTAGTCAAGGTAGAACCTAGTATTAAGTATTTTCCAAAAGCCGACTAAGATTGTATTTTATTTCCTTCGGTGAATTTTTTGGTAAACACGAAGGCGCACTATATCAAAGGGCCTCGATTAGCATTTAGGTTTGCACGTGGTTTTTTTTTTTTTTATTGTTTTCATGAAATTTTAAAACTTCAACAAGCCACATTGTTTATAAAATTTCCTAGCAGAAGGCAGCGAGGACATTGTTTACTATTTTGGTGAACTTCTCTAAATCTTGTCGGGTTTTGAAAGCAATTGTGATTCAAAATGCATTTGTACAATGACTTGAGATATAGAAGACAAATTCATGCGAGATAGGCCGTTAGCAAAACTCTGCATGTCAGGGGCAACTGGATTCGGATTTTCTCGCAACTGTAGAGTTGTAAAGTTTAATTTCCAATTTTATTGTACAATCATGTTTGATGAGAGAAATCGTGACGAGTTGTACTCATAGGTGATTATATTCAGTCAATCCACTTTTTTATTTACAACTAGAACATTTTCAAGTGAAATTTCAGATTGGAGTTTTTGAGTAAATCATCGCCAATATAGTTTTGACGTACTCGTTACGACAAATTTATTAACGACAACAGGTTTTTCATGGAAAGCCCAATTTTGTAGTGCGTCTTCTTCTTCAAGTTGCATTTAGGAACTTCAGAAAACTAAAATTTTCTTTTGAACAAACTGCAAACATTTTTTGGCAAAATTAGCTATTTTTGAATGGAAATTTTCAGTAAAAGTTTAAGATGCCAGAATCATTCAAGATGTAATCAAATTTGATTCACTAACGCTTGCTCAAAATTAATAAATGTTTGTGCAACTTGAATGTTTTGATTTTGGCTCTCGTTTGTTGTAGTTAACAGCTGTTTAATGTTGTACAGGCGAGTAAAATACGCATGCGCCGTTTTTTTTAATTTTTCCATATTGTCAACATCTGTTTGAAAATTTTCAATTTTCCCGCCAAAAAACTTAGAAAAAATACGGGCGCCCAAAATACGCATGCGCCGTTTTTTTTTTTTATTTTTTTCAAAGCTAAATTTTACATTATGCATTCAACTATATTATTGAGTAAAGTAAGCCAAGCAATAATATTATTTAACATCTTAATTTCAACGATAAAGTAATACTCTCAAACAGTTGTTTCAATTTTTGTGTCCTTTATTTTGTTTGTCTTACAAATGAATGCTTTTAGTTAATTAATTAAGTAAAAATCCTTCAGTTAATTGAAAGGTGTGACAAAATTTTTCTTCCTATATATACTAAGTCTTTTGGCGGGAAAATTTGGAGACATTTGCACAGCGTTTCCCCTGGCAACGAATTTGGCAAAAAAATTAACGAGGTACTCTTTGAACATTTTTCGCTCACAAAAAATGTTCAGAGTATCTCGTTAATTTTTTTTTGCCAAATTTAAGAGTGTCCTCACAAATTTTAACCCGCCAAAAAAAAAAACATAAACCATCTCGCAATGAAACTTGAAAGCAATTGTCAATTTTTTGACGAAAATTTCGTGTTAGTAAAAGTTTTTTGCTAAATTGTCAATTCTTGTTCAATGTTTTGAAAAGGCGAAAGTTTAGAATTTTCGCAGAAGCGTTCGTTTTGGTGAAAGTTTCATTTGCGAGATGGTTCATGCTTAACAATGTTAAGTCACCTTCACAAGACTGACTTTAGAAATAAAAAAGCGACATGACAATTCAATACAAAATTTTGCAACAGAGGAAGAAATGTTTTTGGATTTTTACGAACTGATACATCTAAAATAAATTAATCTTTCAATGTCTTTTTCTTCAAACTGTTGCAAAATTATGTACCTTGCCATGTCGCTTTTTGTGCCTCAGTTCAACCGGCAGAGTATTAAACTCCACTTAAGTAAACAGTGTTACACAGGACAAGGCAACTACAGTGAAAGCATCTAATAACGATACAATCGAATGCGTTTTTGTAAACTAAATGCGAAAGCTATTCTGATTTCCTTGCAAAGAGTCGCGCTACAAATGTTGCGTTGCAAGTTGTGATTGTTTGTTTCCCGTATTACAACCTCCGCGCGCAACAAATTTTATGTTGCAAAAAGTAGGAACAGCGTTTACTATCTGCAACGTGAAAATTTGTTGCGCGCGGAGGTGGTAATTCGGAGAAAAAACAATCGCAACTTGTAACGCAATATTTGTAGCGCGACAATTTGCAGGGAAATATTACCGGTATTACTTGGCCTTTAGCTTAATTCTTGTTCAATGTTTTGAAAAGGCGAAAGTTTAGAATTTTCGCAGAAGCGTTCGTTTTGGTGAAAGTTTCATTTGCGAGATGGTTTATGCTTTAACAATGTTAAGTCACCTTCACAAGGCTGACTTTAGAAATAAAAACATCGACATGACAATTCAAGACAAAATTTTGCAACGGAGGAAGAAATGTTTTTTGGATTTTTACGAACTGATACATCTAAGACGTTTCTGAATGTTTGATTACAACAAAAATAAATTAATCTTTCAATGTCTTTTTCTTCAAACTATTGCAAAATTATGTAACTTGCCATGTCGCTTTTTGTGACCTTGTTCAACCGGCAGAGTATTGAACTCCACTTTAAGTAAATAGTGTTGTACAGGACAAGACAACGACAGTGAAAGCATCTAAAAACGATACAATCTATCGCTTTTTTATAAACTAAATGTGAAAGCTACTCTGATTTGCGAGTAGCAAGGTTATTCGGCCTAACTAATATTCTATTCTTTTTTGTTTACGTTTTGCGATCGATGAAAACAATTTCCATTGATATAAATCGTTTAATTCATTCCTTCTGAAGTTCTAACCCTTTTTGGTCAAAATATTTTAAAAATGATCTTTCGTTCCTTGGCAACTAATCTCTAGTTCAGGCGATTTAAGTTTCACTTATCGAGAAAATCGACACGTTTTTTGTAAGTTTGTTGGTCAATCTGTGGCTCTGAAATTTGCTTTTCAGCTATCCATCAGAAGAATCATTGATCATTGCTAAATCCATTCTGTTGTTCTATTCAAATTTCAACACCGTTGCTAAGTGATTTTTTATTTGATTTGTCGCCAGTTCTAAGTTAATTTGGTATCCAACTATATATCAAGGCAATTCCTTTTTGGCGCCTTTTTCCATTCGTTTCTTTGCCAATCCTTATTGAAAATCAAAAATTCAGCTTTCACTCGTTTCCTTTGTCCAGTGTAACACTAATATACTTGAACAAGGTCATAAACATCAAGTACACTACTTAAACTAATGTCTGGTTGAGATAATGCAAACAATTCAAACATAAAAAGTAACGACTAGACGGAAAGAGGACAAATGCGCGCGCGCCAACGCAACTAATCAAGTTTCCAAACATTTTTGTACAAGATATTAAGAGTGTTGATACACATAGAATTTGCTGTTTATTTCGTAGATTTTCGAAACAATAACAAGCAGAAAATCTTTTGAACATCAAAAAGAACTTTGCATGCAACCGAAAAGTTCAATATTTTTTGCGTGCAAAGATTTCATTTTCATCCACGCGAAGATTGATTTCTCATTTTGTGCCAAGTTACTTTTAATTTAGCGTTTTTATCGCTTCATAGCGCGAATTCCAACAAAATAATTTTTTATAGAACCTTGTGTAAATTCCTTGCTATATCAACTGAGATTCCAACGAACAACTTGTTTACAAATTCACAAAAAGTTTTAGTAAAAAAATACAAATTTCACTACGCAACCAGAAAATCGCTGGTATGAATTCAATTTGGTATTTTTGAAAAACATTTCTGGAGTAGAATCCTGTGTCACTTTCCTTCAAATAACATTTTGACATGAATTTTTGAATGAATAAAAGCAGCAAATATTCAAACTGATTTGCATTTATTAATTAATCAGTAGCACACTTTGACTGCCCCTGAAGGATTTATTTATGCCGAGAAATTAGCAATCGATGTCAACAAAACATTTTAAACCCAGCTCCTTCAATTAGTTTCTTCTCCGAAAATTTTAAAACAAAATCTGCAGTAAATATTCCTTTCACAAAGCGAGAAAATTCAAATGTGGATCAATTGGAAAACTTCAGGTTTCAAATTTTGCATTCGCTTGGCCGTAGACTAGATCTCTTAAAATTTCTTTCCAGTAAATGCTTCGAGAATATAATTACGAATAAAGGAGTAATCTTGAATTCTACTTGTGCGACAGTCAATTTTGCTCAAAATTTCGTTCCTTTTGTCCAAGTAATACGAGGCCACATTTCCTTGCAAAGAGTCGCGCTACAAATGTTGCGTTGCAAGTTGTGATTGTTTGTTCCCCGTATTACAACCTTCGCGCGCAACAAATTTTATGTTGCAAAAAGTAGAAACAGCGTTTACTATCTGCAACGTGAAAATTTGTTGCGCGCGGCGCTGGTAATTCGGGGAAAAAACAATCGCAACTTGTAACGCAATATTTGTAGCGCGACAATTTGCAAGGAAATATTACCGGTATTACTTGGCCTCTAGCTCTCCTGGCAAATCACAGTAAATAAAGGAACAAAATAGTGAACGTCAAAAAAGTTCACTTTTGAAGAGTTGAACGATTAAAATGCTCCAATTGGCGTGAATATGTTTTGAGGAAATACAGCACTTGGGTTTAATAGTGGCTTGCAGTCGTTAACTCTTTTTCCCTGCTTAATTCGAATGCTTAAGACGTTTTAAGGCGTTTGTGTCCACATCACTTCAACCAGACAATAGTTTAGTCTTTTATAATATGTCGAGAGAATACAAGGGATTAAAGAAGCTTTTGATTGTCCCTATTTCCCGAAATTGTTTGCTTGAATTTTGATATATAGCCTTATCTAAATCTGCGTTATTATGTAAAGTTAAGTTTTCCGTTTTTCCAGAAAGTTTGTAATTTGCTGTAATTTTTTTTTTTTTTTTTTGGCTTGTCCCGCCTCGACTAGCTTTGTGGCTATTTCGGGACAAGCCCTTTATATAATCTAAATCTGTAAATACGTTGTTGTTGTTGTTGTTGTAGAGATGATTTGGTAAAATCGCTTCAATTAATTTCTTATTTTAAACTTGTCTGCGATACAATTTATACGTTCTTTTGTAGAATGATAAATGTAGGAAGAAATTCTCGTGCGAGTTAGCTTTCTACGGCAATTTGGTAAATGAGTTTTCCCTTTTCTTTGGATAAGGATTCCCTTTGGAGCCTTATGTTTTCTCGGCAACTAGAAACACTTACAAGGTAGAACTGCCAAGCATCATGACTAATGGTCTTTCAGAAACCATTCAAAAAAATAGGGAATAGATTTTTACAGTACATTCGTTGTCTTCTACCCCTAATAAAGCCCCCAAGAAAAGTTGAAACTAAAGATCACACAAAATGTCCGCGTCAAAACCTTTAAGGAAACGTCGTTATGCATAAGTGATCACCCCAAATCAAAACAATCCAATTTTTGAAAGTACAACGAGGCAGTATCTTGCACAACTGGCCAAATTGAGAACAGGCTTGTAAAACCAATTTAAACTGGGTAGCGAAGACTGCCCCTCCCCTCCCCCGTGGTCATGGTAACCTAACTTCTACACAGTTTTTGTGACACGAAATATTCAGCCAGTTCTAGCTAGAGTTATGCGTGAATCGTTTTTCTTTGGAGTGAGACCTAGTAGCCAAATTGTTGTTGTTACTTGAATGAAAGATAAGCCTTGAAACCATTTATTTCCCTCCAATTTTGATAGCAAGACTAGACAAATAGATATTCAGTGTAGCATTTCGAACCGTTTCCAAGTTTTTGAAATCATTTCTTAATTCTGTCATTTCTTGATCCTTTTGTTCGGATGAATTTCGAGTGACAAACAACTATCCTTCACGTAACCTTAGTTGTCAATGACAGATCCTGATGTTTTTTCATCAGGGGGAACCCAATGACTTATAAAAGGGGGAGGGGTGCCACCCAACCCCCACCCCATGATAAACCTCACTGCCCTGTTACATCCGGATATGACAATAATATTTCCGTTTTCATAACCATGGCGACTGGCAGTTTCACCTTGTAATACACAACCGTGTGATGAACAACGTAACGTAACTCTGAGCGATCGCTGTAAATACTTATTAATTAAACTTTCGTTTTAAGCCTTAAAATCAGCAAAGATTAACCTAGTACCTGATGAAAAAGTTCAACGCAACTTCAAGTTCTCTCAAATCGAAAGATTTACGTGGAGTAGTAAATTCATATTCAACAAATCAAATCAAAACTTGAAATATTAAAATGTAGAATTGAAGGATCGCTCAAAGTTGACGTTAAGTTTCTCAATCAAAAAAATACCTCTTCATGGACGATTGTCAGTATATTTTGACAAGAGTGAGAAAAATCGCAACCCACATTTTCAATAGTTTAACAAAACAAACAACAGCAACAACAACAAAAAACGCAACCCACATTTTCAATAGTTTAACAAAACAAACAACAGCAACATCAACAAAAAACCGGCTACCATTTTGGCTGAACTACACAAATGTTTGACTTTAATTTCCTTCATGGACCAAACCTCCCGGATCAGGATCTACCACGTTCAAAAGAAAAACAAAATTTAACATAAAAAAGTGCCATTTAATTAAACCAAAACCTTCATTTAGCTTGGCCATATACTACCATCGTCCATTGGAGGTATTTTTAAGCAAAAAATCAATATTATTAGCTTATCTGTAGTCCAGTTTCCCGCAGTCTAGTCCTTGCTCTTAATTTTCTCGTTTATCCTTGATGACTTCCCTTAAGAAAGAAACAAAAAAATGCATAAGCTCTTGTGTAGAAAATTCAACATATATATGCCCGTGATCGTATCTTAATCTAACGTATAAAGTGAACCTCTCCTTCCAAGATTTCTTAGAATTTTAGTTTGCACTAGAGGTACATTGACAGCTAAATTTTCATGAAAACTTTTAAATTAACACAAACAAAGATTTTTGGAGTATATTTTCAAGCTTTCAGAATGTCGGAGAAACTAAAATACGAAATATTTTCATCGGAGCGAAGTCCTTGAAAGGACCGAAGGTGCCACGTCAAACCACGTGCTTCTTTGAACGATTTGTATAGGCAAAAAATTGCTAGCATATTGAACAGCGAAAAACCAACTTCCTCGCAAATCTTTTTCTCTCTTTCTTTGTCTTAAGCTTCGTATAGAATTTTGTTGTGGTGGCAATTTGAACGTTTGCGAACACTGATATAAATGCATTTCGGAAAACACGATGAACTGAATCTACTCAAGCAGACCAAATTCCTGGATAGCTTGCTTACTCGAACGTTTAAGGATTGAAGTACTCTCAAAACATGTACTCACCATTTTTGTTTGATGCGAAGACATCCTAAAACGTCTAAGCTGTTCCTTGCATTTTAGGAATCGGTTTTCAAGGGCAGAGTTTCTCCTCACACGTCTTCACTCGTCGGCAAGTTCGTTGGTTTGAGGCGAAATCACGAAGACGTAATGAATATGAATTAGATGCTCATGAACCAATCAACAACTGTTAAAACCGGCAGTAGCGCATGTTTTGACAGGAATGCCTTAATTGATATGCTTATCAAGTATGCTAACAAGCCTTCAAGAATATGTCTGAAAAATCTGAGAAAAACTGAAAAAATCCAACGCTTCTAGTCTCGACGAATCGAACCAAAAAAACCCCACAACCACAAGAACAGCCAAGTTTTAATACTTAGTAACATGATGGTAAATCAAATTATTATTATTATTATTATTATTATTATTAATATATTTATTTTGCCAGTGCGGTGAACATTGGCAATAATTTATATATGACCTGAGATTATGCAAGAAATACAGTTAAACTCAATTCAAAATGACAAATAAGAAAACACTACATACTATTATAATTATTATTTATTATTATTATTATTATTATTATTATTATTATTATTATTATTATTATTATTATTATTATTAACGCGTACGATTTACTTTGGAAAAGACAAAACAGCCAATAATGGCCCCGTTGGGTGAAATCTGATGCAAGCTGACTAGCCTACTACATTTTATTAAACTGTGATTGATAAGACTTAAACTATGACTCTTTTTCTTTGTTTTATTTGTGAAAAAATCCCACAACTGTTGTCTAATCGGACGACTGTTATTGTCTGATTATGTACCATGTGACATGTTTTGTCCAATGAGAACGAGCAAAAATTTTTACGTCTAAGGACGCCGGCGTATAAGGACTGTGTGATGACCAGTGTATGTTTGACCAGTATATGTTTGAGTCCTTATACTTATCTATACAGAATCCTGGTACAAGTGTATAATATCCGTATATTTTATTTCTTGGCATACCCTGACGTATTCTTACACTTCACGAAAAATTGAATTTGCTCTTCTTTTGATTCGTATCAAAGATGAGGTCAAATATGATATTTTTGACAACACATTTGATGCGCATCAAAAATATGTCAAATATGTGATGCCTTTGCATATACCTTTGACTCGAATCAAAAGTGAGTTCAAATGTATTAACAACTTTGACCCTACCTTTGACGCGCGTCAAATTGAAATCAAACAGGTGATGTCAAATGTAGTACAACTTTAACTCCGCCTATGACGCGCATCAAAGGTGGATTAAATATGTGATATCTTTACAAATATCTTTGATTCGAATCAAATTTGACTCCACCTTTGACGCGCGTGAATCAAATGCGGCCTTTGTCACCTGTGATTCGAATCAAAGGTGACCTTTGAAATTCTTTCACCACACATTTAAGGCGGGGGTAAACCTTAAAGCCGTTTTCATGCCGATTAAAATCGGTTTCATGGAAATATCTCGTTCACGTTTCAAGCAATCCAAAAACTCTCCGCTTATCCCGTAAATCTATGTTGTTGGGTGTTTTGTGAATTTTTAGGTGAATTTTGGGTATATTTGGGAGGAGATAGTTTTTCTTGAAGGATTGGTAAAATTAAGAGAAATAAGAAATATTGAAGATTTAGTGAGGTTTTAAAATTAGAATTTGTAGTTAATAATTAATAGACGGATACCCAGTTAGTCCACTAGCAACCTGGGGTGCTCTTGCGTGGTTATCGACTGTCTGTTGGTGTTTTAAAAATCATTTTCTTTCTTTTATCTCTTCTTCAAACCTCTAAAAATCCCATTCAAATTCACGTTTACCCCCACCTTAAAGGAAGACAAGAACATAGCTTTCTTAACATTTAAATCGAATTTATAGTGCCAGATACATCCATTTGAAGTAGTTACAAGTGAAAACGCGCCTTTTAACATGTTAATATAACAATAAAAAAAATGAAAAATAATTTGAGCAAAATGCTCCCCCGTCTCTGCTCCCCCCTACCCCCTCATTGGGGTAGAGTTACTGGGCGCAGAGTCTCTGCAGAGTCCCACCCTCACCGGTCCACCCGCCGAGGGAGCTCCAATAGCCTGATGATGCTGAAAACATTATATAAGACGCGACAGCGTCTTTCCCTCCCATGTGGGACACATTTTCCTAGACGTGCACGAGGCATGGCCTCGTTTTGGTGCGAAGCTTATTTTCGTCCTATAACGTCATAGAATTACTGTTTTCGTTCCCAACTCTGATAGAAGTCCTAAACTCGTGGATTTCTTGACATCTTTTAGGTTGATGTCGATTACATCAAAGAATTTCTTGAAAATGTTCGTCTTAAGGCGGGGGTAAACCTTAAAGCCGTTTTCATGCCGATTAAAATCGGTTTCATGGAAATATCTCGTTCACGTTTCAAGCAATCCAAAAACTCTCTGCTTATCCCGTAAATCTATGTTGTTGGGTGTTTTGTGAATTTTTAGGTGAATTTTGGGTATATTTGGGAGGAGATAGTTTTTCTTGAAGGATTGGTAAAATTAAGAGAAATAAGAAATATTGAAGATTTAGTGAGGTTTTAAAATTAGAATTTGTAGTTAATAATTAATAGACGGATACCCAGTTAGTCCACTAGCAACCTGGGGTGCTCTTGCGTGGTTATCGACTGTCTGTTGGTGTTTTAAAAATCATTTTCTTTCTTTTATCTCTTCTTCAAACCTCTAAAAATCCCATTCAAATTCACGTTTACCCCCACCTTAAAGGAAGACAAGAACATAGCTTTCTTAACATTTAAATCGAATTTATAGTGCCAGATACATCCATTTGAAGTAGTTACAAGTGAAAACGCGCCTTTTAACATGTTAATATAACAATAAAAAAAATGAAAAATAATTTGAGCAAAATGCTCCCCCGTCTCTGCTCCCCCCTACCCCCTCATTGGGGTAGAGTTACTGGGCGCAGAGTCTCTGCAGAGTCCCACCCTCACCGGTCCACCCGCCGAGGGAGCTCCAATAGCCTGATGATGCTGAAAACATTATATAAGACGCGACAGCGTCTTTCCCTCCCATGTGGGACACATTTTCCTAGACGTGCACGAGGCATGGCCTCGTTTTGGTGCGAAGCTTATTTTCGTCCTATAACGTCATAGAATTACTGTTTTCGTTCCCAACTCTGATAGAAGTCCTAAACTCGTGGATTTCTTGACATCTTTTAGGTTGATGTCGATTACATCAAAGAATTTCTTGAAAATGTTCGTCTTAAGGCGGGGGTAAACCTTAAAGCCGTTTTCATGCCGATTAAAATCGGTTTCATGGAAATATCTCGTTCACGTTTCAAGCAATCCAAAAACTCTCCGCTTATCCCGTAAATCTATGTTGTTGGGTGTTTTGTGAATTTTTAGGTGAATTTTGGGTATATTTGGGAGGAGATAGTTTTTCTTGAAGGATTGGTAAAATTAAGAGAAATAAGAAATATTGAAGATTTAGTGAGGTTTTAAAATTAGAATTTGTAGTTAATAATTAATAGACGGATACCCAGTTAGTCCACTAGCAACCTGGGGTGCTCTTGCGTGGTTATCGACTGTCTGTTGGTGTTTTAAAAATCATTTTCTTTCTTTTATCTCTTCTTCAAACCTCTAAAAATCCCATTCAAATTCACGTTTACCCCCACCTTAAAGGAAGACAAGAACATAGCTTTCTTAACATTTAAATCGAATTTATAGTGCCAGATACATCCATTTGAAGTAGTTACAAGTGAAAACGCGCCTTTTAACATGTTAATATAACAATAAAAAAAATGAAAAATAATTTGAGCAAAATGCTCCCCCGTCTCTGCTCCCCCCTACCCCCTCATTGGGGTAGAGTTACTGGGCGCAGAGTCTCTGCAGAGTCCCACCCTCACCGGTCCACCCGCCGAGGGAGCTCCAATAGCCTGATGATGCTGAAAACATTATATAAGACGCGACAGCGTCTTTCCCTCCCATGTGGGACACATTTTCCTAGACGTGCACGAGGCATGGCCTCGTTTTGGTGCGAAGCTTATTTTCGTCCTATAACGTCATAGAATTACTGTTTTCGTTCCCAACTCTGATAGAAGTCCTAAACTCGTGGATTTCTTGACATCTTTTAGGTTGATGTCGATTACATCAAAGAATTTCTTGAAAATGTTCGTCTTAAGGCGGGGGTAAACCTTAAAGCCGTTTTCATGCCGATTAAAATCGGTTTCATGGAAATATCTCGTTCACGTTTCAAGCAATCCAAAAACTCTCCGCTTATCCCGTAAATCTATGTTGTTGGGTGTTTTGTGAATTTTTAGGTGAATTTTGGGTATATTTGGGAGGAGATAGTTTTTCTTGAAGGATTGGTAAAATTAAGAGAAATAAGAAATATTGAAGATTTAGTGAGGTTTTAAAATTAGAATTTGTAGTTAATAATTAATAGACGGATACCCAGTTAGTCCACTAGCAACCTGGGGTGCTCTTGCGTGGTTATCGACTGTCTGTTGGTGTTTTAAAAATCATTTTCTTTCTTTTATCTCTTCTTCAAACCTCTAAAAATCCCATTCAAATTCACGTTTACCCCCACCTTAAAGGAAGACAAGAACATAGCTTTCTTAACATTTAAATCGAATTTATAGTGCCAGATACATCCATTTGAAGTAGTTACAAGTGAAAACGCGCCTTTTAACATGTTAATATAACAATAAAAAAAATGAAAAATAATTTGAGCAAAATGCTCCCCCGTCTCTGCTCCCCCCTACCCCCTCATTGGGGTAGAGTTACTGGGCGCAGAGTCTCTGCAGAGTCCCACCCTCACCGGTCCACCCGCCGAGGGAGCTCCAATAGCCTGATGATGCTGAAAACATTATATAAGACGCGACAGCGTCTTTCCCTCCCATGTGGGACACATTTTCCTAGACGTGCACGAGGCATGGCCTCGTTTTGGTGCGAAGCTTATTTTCGTCCTATAACGTCATAGAATTACTGTTTTCGTTCCCAACTCTGATAGAAGTCCTAAACTCGTGGATTTCTTGACATCTTTTAGGTTGATGTCGATTACATCAAAGAATTTCTTGAAAATGTTCGTCTTAAGGCGGGGGTAAACCTTAAAGCCGTTTTCATGCCGATTAAAATCGGTTTCATGGAAATATCTCGTTCACGTTTCAAGCAATCCAAAAACTCTCCGCTTATCCCGTAAATCTATGTTGTTGGGTGTTTTGTGAATTTTTAGGTGAATTTTGGGTATATTTGGGAGGAGATAGTTTTTCTTGAAGGATTGGTAAAATTAAGAGAAATAAGAAATATTGAAGATTTAGTGAGGTTTTAAAATTAGAATTTGTAGTTAATAATTAATAGACGGATACCCAGTTAGTCCACTAGCAACCTGGGGTGCTCTTGCGTGGTTATCGACTGTCTGTTGGTGTTTTAAAAATCATTTTCTTTCTTTTATCTCTTCTTCAAACCTCTAAAAATCCCATTCAAATTCACGTTTACCCCCACCTTAAAGGAAGACAAGAACATAGCTTTCTTAACATTTAAATCGAATTTATAGTGCCAGATACATCCATTTGAAGTAGTTACAAGTGAAAACGCGCCTTTTAACATGTTAATATAACAATAAAAAAAATGAAAAATAATTTGAGCAAAATGCTCCCCCGTCTCTGCTCCCCCCTACCCCCTCATTGGGGTAGAGTTACTGGGCGCAGAGTCTCTGCAGAGTCCCACCCTCACCGGTCCACCCGCCGAGGGAGCTCCAATAGCCTGATGATGCTGAAAACATTATATAAGACGCGACAGCGTCTTTCCCTCCCATGTGGGACACATTTTCCTAGACGTGCACGAGGCATGGCCTCGTTTTGGTGCGAAGCTTATTTTCGTCCTATAACGTCATAGAATTACTGTTTTCGTTCCCAACTCTGATAGAAGTCCTAAACTCGTGGATTTCTTGACATCTTTTAGGTTGATGTCGATTACATCAAAGAATTTCTTGAAAATGTTCGTCTTAAGGCGGGGGTAAACCTTAAAGCCGTTTTCATGCCGATTAAAATCGGTTTCATGGAAATATCTCGTTCACGTTTCAAGCAATCCAAAAACTCTCCGCTTATCCCGTAAATCTATGTTGTTGGGTGTTTTGTGAATTTTTAGGTGAATTTTGGGTATATTTGGGAGGAGATAGTTTTTCTTGAAGGATTGGTAAAATTAAGAGAAATAAGAAATATTGAAGATTTAGTGAGGTTTTAAAATTAGAATTTGTAGTTAATAATTAATAGACGGATACCCAGTTAGTCCACTAGCAACCTGGGGTGCTCTTGCGTGGTTATCGACTGTCTGTTGGTGTTTTAAAAATCATTTTCTTTCTTTTATCTCTTCTTCAAACCTCTAAAAATCCCATTCAAATTCACGTTTACCCCCACCTTAAAGGAAGACAAGAACATAGCTTTCTTAACATTTAAATCGAATTTATAGTGCCAGATACATCCATTTGAAGTAGTTACAAGTGAAAACGCGCCTTTTAACATGTTAATATAACAATAAAAAAAATGAAAAATAATTTGAGCAAAATGCTCCCCCGTCTCTGCTCCCCCCTACCCCCTCATTGGGGTAGAGTTACTGGGCGCAGAGTCTCTGCAGAGTCCCACCCTCACCGGTCCACCCGCCGAGGGAGCTCCAATAGCCTGATGATGCTGAAAACATTATATAAGACGCGACAGCGTCTTTCCCTCCCATGTGGGACACATTTTCCTAGACGTGCACGAGGCATGGCCTCGTTTTGGTGCGAAGCTTATTTTCGTCCTATAACGTCATAGAATTACTGTTTTCGTTCCCAACTCTGATAGAAGTCCTAAACTCGTGGATTTCTTGACATCTTTTAGGTTGATGTCGATTACATCAAAGAATTTCTTGAAAATGTTCGTCTTAAGGCGGGGGTAAACCTTAAAGCCGTTTTCATGCCGATTAAAATCGGTTTCATGGAAATATCTCGTTCACGTTTCAAGCAATCCAAAAACTCTCCGCTTATCCCGTAAATCTATGTTGTTGGGTGTTTTGTGAATTTTTAGGTGAATTTTGGGTATATTTGGGAGGAGATAGTTTTTCTTGAAGGATTGGTAAAATTAAGAGAAATAAGAAATATTGAAGATTTAGTGAGGTTTTAAAATTAGAATTTGTAGTTAATAATTAATAGACGGATACCCAGTTAGTCCACTAGCAACCTGGGGTGCTCTTGCGTGGTTATCGACTGTCTGTTGGTGTTTTAAAAATCATTTTCTTTCTTTTATCTCTTCTTCAAACCTCTAAAAATCCCATTCAAATTCACGTTTACCCCCACCTTAAAGGAAGACAAGAACATAGCTTTCTTAACATTTAAATCGAATTTATAGTGCCAGATACATCCATTTGAAGTAGTTACAAGTGAAAACGCGCCTTTTAACATGTTAATATAACAATAAAAAAAATGAAAAATAATTTGAGCAAAATGCTCCCCCGTCTCTGCTCCCCCCTACCCCCTCATTGGGGTAGAGTTACTGGGCGCAGAGTCTCTGCAGAGTCCCACCCTCACCGGTCCACCCGCCGAGGGAGCTCCAATAGCCTGATGATGCTGAAAACATTATATAAGACGCGACAGCGTCTTTCCCTCCCATGTGGGACACATTTTCCTAGACGTGCACGAGGCATGGCCTCGTTTTGGTGCGAAGCTTATTTTCGTCCTATAACGTCATAGAATTACTGTTTTCGTTCCCAACTCTGATAGAAGTCCTAAACTCGTGGATTTCTTGACATCTTTTAGGTTGATGTCGATTACATCAAAGAATTTCTTGAAAATGTTCGTCTTAAGGCGGGGGTAAACCTTAAAGCCGTTTTCATGCCGATTAAAATCGGTTTCATGGAAATATCTCGTTCACGTTTCAAGCAATCCAAAAACTCTCCGCTTATCCCGTAAATCTATGTTGTTGGGTGTTTTGTGAATTTTTAGGTGAATTTTGGGTATATTTGGGAGGAGATAGTTTTTCTTGAAGGATTGGTAAAATTAAGAGAAATAAGAAATATTGAAGATTTAGTGAGGTTTTAAAATTAGAATTTGTAGTTAATAATTAATAGACGGATACCCAGTTAGTCCACTAGCAACCTGGGGTGCTCTTGCGTGGTTATCGACTGTCTGTTGGTGTTTTAAAAATCATTTTCTTTCTTTTATCTCTTCTTCAAACCTCTAAAAATCCCATTCAAATTCACGTTTACCCCCACCTTAAAGGAAGACAAGAACATAGCTTTCTTAACATTTAAATCGAATTTATAGTGCCAGATACATCCATTTGAAGTAGTTACAAGTGAAAACGCGCCTTTTAACATGTTAATATAACAATAAAAAAAATGAAAAATAATTTGAGCAAAATGCTCCCCCGTCTCTGCTCCCCCCTACCCCCTCATTGGGGTAGAGTTACTGGGCGCAGAGTCTCTGCAGAGTCCCACCCTCACCGGTCCACCCGCCGAGGGAGCTCCAATAGCCTGATGATGCTGAAAACATTATATAAGACGCGACAGCGTCTTTCCCTCCCATGTGGGACACATTTTCCTAGACGTGCACGAGGCATGGCCTCGTTTTGGTGCGAAGCTTATTTTCGTCCTATAACGTCATAGAATTACTGTTTTCGTTCCCAACTCTGATAGAAGTCCTAAACTCGTGGATTTCTTGACATCTTTTAGGTTGATGTCGATTACATCAAAGAATTTCTTGAAAATGTTCGTCTTAAGGCGGGGGTAAACCTTAAAGCCGTTTTCATGCCGATTAAAATCGGTTTCATGGAAATATCTCGTTCACGTTTCAAGCAATCCAAAAACTCTCCGCTTATCCCGTAAATCTATGTTGTTGGGTGTTTTGTGAATTTTTAGGTGAATTTTGGGTATATTTGGGAGGAGATAGTTTTTCTTGAAGGATTGGTAAAATTAAGAGAAATAAGAAATATTGAAGATTTAGTGAGGTTTTAAAATTAGAATTTGTAGTTAATAATTAATAGACGGATACCCAGTTAGTCCACTAGCAACCTGGGGTGCTCTTGCGTGGTTATCGACTGTCTGTTGGTGTTTTAAAAATCATTTTCTTTCTTTTATCTCTTCTTCAAACCTCTAAAAATCCCATTCAAATTCACGTTTACCCCCACCTTAAAGGAAGACAAGAACATAGCTTTCTTAACATTTAAATCGAATTTATAGTGCCAGATACATCCATTTGAAGTAGTTACAAGTGAAAACGCGCCTTTTAACATGTTAATATAACAATAAAAAAAATGAAAAATAATTTGAGCAAAATGCTCCCCCGTCTCTGCTCCCCCCTACCCCCTCATTGGGGTAGAGTTACTGGGCGCAGAGTCTCTGCAGAGTCCCACCCTCACCGGTCCACCCGCCGAGGGAGCTCCAATAGCCTGATGATGCTGAAAACATTATATAAGACGCGACAGCGTCTTTCCCTCCCATGTGGGACACATTTTCCTAGACGTGCACGAGGCATGGCCTCGTTTTGGTGCGAAGCTTATTTTCGTCCTATAACGTCATAGAATTACTGTTTTCGTTCCCAACTCTGATAGAAGTCCTAAACTCGTGGATTTCTTGACATCTTTTAGGTTGATGTCGATTACATCAAAGAATTTCTTGAAAATGTTCGTCTTAAGGCGGGGGTAAACCTTAAAGCCGTTTTCATGCCGATTAAAATCGGTTTCATGGAAATATCTCGTTCACGTTTCAAGCAATCCAAAAACTCTCTGCTTATCCCGTAAATCTATGTTGTTGGGTGTTTTGTGAATTTTTAGGTGAATTTTGGGTATATTTGGGAGGAGATAGTTTTTCTTGAAAGATTGGTAAAATTAAGAGAAATAAGAAATATTGAAGATTTAGTGAGGTTTTAAAATTAGAATTTGTAGTTAATAATTAATAGACGGATACCCAGTTAGTCCACTAGCAACCTGGGGTGCTCTTGCGTGGTTATCGACTGTCTGTTGGTGTTTTAAAAATCATTTTCTTTCTTTTATCTCTTCTTCAAACCTCTAAAAATCCCATTCAAATTCACGTTTACCCCCACCTTAAAGGAAGACAAGAACATAGCTTTCTTAACATTTAAATCGAATTTATAGTGCCAGATACATCCATTTGAAGTAGTTACAAGTGAAAACGCGCCTTTTAACATGTTAATATAACAATAAAAAAAATGAAAAATAATTTGAGCAAAATGCTCCCCCGTCTCTGCTCCCCCCTACCCCCTCATTGGGGTAGAGTTACTGGGCGCAGAGTCTCTGCAGAGTCCCACCCTCACCGGTCCACCCGCCGAGGGAGCTCCAATAGCCTGATGATGCTGAAAACATTATATAAGACGCGACAGCGTCTTTCCCTCCCATGTGGGACACATTTTCCTAGACGTGCACGAGGCATGGCCTCGTTTTGGTGCGAAGCTTATTTTCGTCCTATAACGTCATAGAATTACTGTTTTCGTTCCCAACTCTGATAGAAGTCCTAAACTCGTGGATTTCTTGACATCTTTTAGGTTGATGTCGATTACATCAAAGAATTTCTTGAAAATGTTCGTCTTAAGGCGGGGGTAAACCTTAAAGCCGTTTTCATGCCGATTAAAATCGGTTTCATGGAAATATCTCGTTCACGTTTCAAGCAATCCAAAAACTCTCCGCTTATCCCGTAAATCTATGTTGTTGGGTGTTTTGTGAATTTTTAGGTGAATTTTGGGTATATTTGGGAGGAGATAGTTTTTCTTGAAGGATTGGTAAAATTAAGAGAAATAAGAAATATTGAAGATTTAGTGAGGTTTTAAAATTAGAATTTGTAGTTAATAATTAATAGACGGATACCCAGTTAGTCCACTAGCAACCTGGGGTGCTCTTGCGTGGTTATCGACTGTCTGTTGGTGTTTTAAAAATCATTTTCTTTCTTTTATCTCTTCTTCAAACCTCTAAAAATCCCATTCAAATTCACGTTTACCCCCACCTTAAAGGAAGACAAGAACATAGCTTTCTTAACATTTAAATCGAATTTATAGTGCCAGATACATCCATTTGAAGTAGTTACAAGTGAAAACGCGCCTTTTAACATGTTAATATAACAATAAAAAAAATGAAAAATAATTTGAGCAAAATGCTCCCCCGTCTCTGCTCCCCCCTACCCCCTCATTGGGGTAGAGTTACTGGGCGCAGAGTCTCTGCAGAGTCCCACCCTCACCGGTCCACCCGCCGAGGGAGCTCCAATAGCCTGATGATGCTGAAAACATTATATAAGACGCGACAGCGTCTTTCCCTCCCATGTGGGACACATTTTCCTAGACGTGCACGAGGCATGGCCTCGTTTTGGTGCGAAGCTTATTTTCGTCCTATAACGTCATAGAATTACTGTTTTCGTTCCCAACTCTGATAGAAGTCCTAAACTCGTGGATTTCTTGACATCTTTTAGGTTGATGTCGATTACATCAAAGAATTTCTTGAAAATGTTCGTCTTAAGGCGGGGGTAAACCTTAAAGCCGTTTTCATGCCGATTAAAATCGGTTTCATGGAAATATCTCGTTCACGTTTCAAGCAATCCAAAAACTCTCCGCTTATCCCGTAAATCTATGTTGTTGGGTGTTTTGTGAATTTTTAGGTGAATTTTGGGTATATTTGGGAGGAGATAGTTTTTCTTGAAGGATTGGTAAAATTAAGAGAAATAAGAAATATTGAAGATTTAGTGAGGTTTTAAAATTAGAATTTGTAGTTAATAATTAATAGACGGATACCCAGTTAGTCCACTAGCAACCTGGGGTGCTCTTGCGTGGTTATCGACTGTCTGTTGGTGTTTTAAAAATCATTTTCTTTCTTTTATCTCTTCTTCAAACCTCTAAAAATCCCATTCAAATTCACGTTTACCCCCACCTTAAAGGAAGACAAGAACATAGCTTTCTTAACATTTAAATCGAATTTATAGTGCCAGATACATCCATTTGAAGTAGTTACAAGTGAAAACGCGCCTTTTAACATGTTAATATAACAATAAAAAAAATGAAAAATAATTTGAGCAAAATGCTCCCCCGTCTCTGCTCCCCCCTACCCCCTCATTGGGGTAGAGTTACTGGGCGCAGAGTCTCTGCAGAGTCCCACCCTCACCGGTCCACCCGCCGAGGGAGCTCCAATAGCCTGATGATGCTGAAAACATTATATAAGACGCGACAGCGTCTTTCCCTCCCATGTGGGACACATTTTCCTAGACGTGCACGAGGCATGGCCTCGTTTTGGTGCGAAGCTTATTTTCGTCCTATAACGTCATAGAATTACTGTTTTCGTTCCCAACTCTGATAGAAGTCCTAAACTCGTGGATTTCTTGACATCTTTTAGGTTGATGTCGATTACATCAAAGAATTTCTTGAAAATGTTCGTCTTAAGGCGGGGGTAAACCTTAAAGCCGTTTTCATGCCGATTAAAATCGGTTTCATGGAAATATCTCGTTCACGTTTCAAGCAATCCAAAAACTCTCCGCTTATCCCGTAAATCTATGTTGTTGGGTGTTTTGTGAATTTTTAGGTGAATTTTGGGTATATTTGGGAGGAGATAGTTTTTCTTGAAGGATTGGTAAAATTAAGAGAAATAAGAAATATTGAAGATTTAGTGAGGTTTTAAAATTAGAATTTGTAGTTAATAATTAATAGACGGATACCCAGTTAGTCCACTAGCAACCTGGGGTGCTCTTGCGTGGTTATCGACTGTCTGTTGGTGTTTTAAAAATCATTTTCTTTCTTTTATCTCTTCTTCAAACCTCTAAAAATCCCATTCAAATTCACGTTTACCCCCACCTTAAAGGAAGACAAGAACATAGCTTTCTTAACATTTAAATCGAATTTATAGTGCCAGATACATCCATTTGAAGTAGTTACAAGTGAAAACGCGCCTTTTAACATGTTAATATAACAATAAAAAAAATGAAAAATAATTTGAGCAAAATGCTCCCCCGTCTCTGCTCCCCCCTACCCCCTCATTGGGGTAGAGTTACTGGGCGCAGAGTCTCTGCAGAGTCCCACCCTCACCGGTCCACCCGCCGAGGGAGCTCCAATAGCCTGATGATGCTGAAAACATTATATAAGACGCGACAGCGTCTTTCCCTCCCATGTGGGACACATTTTCCTAGACGTGCACGAGGCATGGCCTCGTTTTGGTGCGAAGCTTATTTTCGTCCTATAACGTCATAGAATTACTGTTTTCGTTCCCAACTCTGATAGAAGTCCTAAACTCGTGGATTTCTTGACATCTTTTAGGTTGATGTCGATTACATCAAAGAATTTCTTGAAAATGTTCGTCTTAAGGCGGGGGTAAACCTTAAAGCCGTTTTCATGCCGATTAAAATCGGTTTCATGGAAATATCTCGTTCACGTTTCAAGCAATCCAAAAACTCTCCGCTTATCCCGTAAATCTATGTTGTTGGGTGTTTTGTGAATTTTTAGGTGAATTTTGGGTATATTTGGGAGGAGATAGTTTTTCTTGAAGGATTGGTAAAATTAAGAGAAATAAGAAATATTGAAGATTTAGTGAGGTTTTAAAATTAGAATTTGTAGTTAATAATTAATAGACGGATACCCAGTTAGTCCACTAGCAACCTGGGGTGCTCTTGCGTGGTTATCGACTGTCTGTTGGTGTTTTAAAAATCATTTTCTTTCTTTTATCTCTTCTTCAAACCTCTAAAAATCCCATTCAAATTCACGTTTACCCCCACCTTAAAGGAAGACAAGAACATAGCTTTCTTAACATTTAAATCGAATTTATAGTGCCAGATACATCCATTTGAAGTAGTTACAAGTGAAAACGCGCCTTTTAACATGTTAATATAACAATAAAAAAAATGAAAAATAATTTGAGCAAAATGCTCCCCCGTCTCTGCTCCCCCCTACCCCCTCATTGGGGTAGAGTTACTGGGCGCAGAGTCTCTGCAGAGTCCCACCCTCACCGGTCCACCCGCCGAGGGAGCTCCAATAGCCTGATGATGCTGAAAACATTATATAAGACGCGACAGCGTCTTTCCCTCCCATGTGGGACACATTTTCCTAGACGTGCACGAGGCATGGCCTCGTTTTGGTGCGAAGCTTATTTTCGTCCTATAACGTCATAGAATTACTGTTTTCGTTCCCAACTCTGATAGAAGTCCTAAACTCGTGGATTTCTTGACATCTTTTAGGTTGATGTCGATTACATCAAAGAATTTCTTGAAAATGTTCGTCTTAAGGCGGGGGTAAACCTTAAAGCCGTTTTCATGCCGATTAAAATCGGTTTCATGGAAATATCTCGTTCACGTTTCAAGCAATCCAAAAACTCTCTGCTTATCCCGTAAATCTATGTTGTTGGGTGTTTTGTGAATTTTTAGGTGAATTTTGGGTATATTTGGGAGGAGATAGTTTTTCTTGAAGGATTGGTAAAATTAAGAGAAATAAGAAATATTGAAGATTTAGTGAGGTTTTAAAATTAGAATTTGTAGTTAATAATTAATAGACGGATACCCAGTTAGTCCACTAGCAACCTGGGGTGCTCTTGCGTGGTTATCGACTGTCTGTTGGTGTTTTAAAAATCATTTTCTTTCTTTTATCTCTTCTTCAAACCTCTAAAAATCCCATTCAAATTCACGTTTACCCCCACCTTAAAGGAAGACAAGAACATAGCTTTCTTAACATTTAAATCGAATTTATAGTGCCAGATACATCCATTTGAAGTAGTTACAAGTGAAAACGCGCCTTTTAACATGTTAATATAACAATAAAAAAAATGAAAAATAATTTGAGCAAAATGCTCCCCCGTCTCTGCTCCCCCCTACCCCCTCATTGGGGTAGAGTTACTGGGCGCAGAGTCTCTGCAGAGTCCCACCCTCACCGGTCCACCCGCCGAGGGAGCTCCAATAGCCTGATGATGCTGAAAACATTATATAAGACGCGACAGCGTCTTTCCCTCCCATGTGGGACACATTTTCCTAGACGTGCACGAGGCATGGCCTCGTTTTGGTGCGAAGCTTATTTTCGTCCTATAACGTCATAGAATTACTGTTTTCGTTCCCAACTCTGATAGAAGTCCTAAACTCGTGGATTTCTTGACATCTTTTAGGTTGATGTCGATTACATCAAAGAATTTCTTGAAAATGTTCGTCTTAAGGCGGGGGTAAACCTTAAAGCCGTTTTCATGCCGATTAAAATCGGTTTCATGGAAATATCTCGTTCACGTTTCAAGCAATCCAAAAACTCTCCGCTTATCCCGTAAATCTATGTTGTTGGGTGTTTTGTGAATTTTTAGGTGAATTTTGGGTATATTTGGGAGGAGATAGTTTTTCTTGAAGGATTGGTAAAATTAAGAGAAATAAGAAATATTGAAGATTTAGTGAGGTTTTAAAATTAGAATTTGTAGTTAATAATTAATAGACGGATACCCAGTTAGTCCACTAGCAACCTGGGGTGCTCTTGCGTGGTTATCGACTGTCTGTTGGTGTTTTAAAAATCATTTTCTTTCTTTTATCTCTTCTTCAAACCTCTAAAAATCCCATTCAAATTCACGTTTACCCCCACCTTAATGTTGCGCAGAGGCGTTTTTTCGTGCAGTGTTATCATTATACAGACCTTATACTTCATGCCAAATCTTTCCATATTCGATTCTGTGTGCAGACTGTGTATCACCTGAGTAAGGGACCATATACCGATAATTTTATGCAGTGTCAGTTGTTCAATCAACCTGTGAAATGAAAATAGAGCCAGGTCGCTTGGAATTTTTCTTTTAGATCAAGTTTTGGACAATTCTGTTCCTGTATCCCCCTGCTTGTGAAAAGAAAGAAAGAAATGAGGGAGGGGAGGGAAGGGGGAAGGACGAGGGAGGGAACGAACGAGGGAAGGAAAGAAGGAAGCTGGGAGGGAGGGAGGAAAAGAAGGAAAGATGGGACGGGAGGGATAGCGGAAGGAACATTCGACGGAAGGAAGTTAGGTGAATTTAAAATGGTGGCGCAGGAATGGAGCTGAATAGCTATTGGTTAGCCGTACTAAACGCCGGAATTTCAAAATTGCGACGATTTCTAAATGCCCCTCAAACCAGGAACTCAACATGGTTCCAACAGCAACTGAAGCTCAATCGCGGTCGCGAATTCTGAGCTTGCTGAAACGTTTGCTTCACGCTGTCAGCTGAAAACCACGTTTCCCTCTTTCCCCTGGCGTTATGTCTTTGTGAATTGTGCGCCTTCACTGAGCCAGTTTGTCTAGCCAAAAAGCCAGTCGCAGAGACTTAATTCGTTCTCCAACCCTAAGCCTTGGTTGTTAAGAGAGCGAATAATGTTATCCCCTGGATAAGTCCCTATTCGGGAAGTGTGTGGAATATTTTTCGTGAAGCACAACGAATCTTGAATAAAACGATGTATACATATGCGAACTATACTTGTAGTATAGTAAAAGGGGATTATTGAGACGCGTTCGGAGGTTGTTTTTCCTTCACGAAAACAAGGCCACGAAGATGTTCCAGTTCCGGCAGAAACAAAACCCCTGAATGAGCCCTTCAAAAAAGCAATAGGGGCGGCTCCCGACACCAAAAGTTTAATTTAATTTTTTTGTTGTTGTTTAAAAGATAGAGGGCAACAAACACGAAATTAGGATGGTGTTCTCCGAACGCGACTAATTATAAGGCTGTGCAAAAATCTTTCCAAATCCATTGGTGGGAGTCAAGAGATTATGTAGGAGTTCATTAGCTCCGCTGAGTCACTGAATAAAGCAACCCGCTCTTTGAACAAATGGGGGCAGGCGCGTAAATGGGTATCCTGTGGACTCTTGAAGAAACCCTTACAAAATACCGTTGGTGACCCTGTGATGTATTAGAATCCCGTCCACACTAATCAAGAAATTTTTAAGAACAGAGTTTCTTCTCAACAAACACTTTGCAAATTGATTGTCAACACTAGCGTTTGCGATTCATTTTCGCCTTGCCAAGAGAAGAGATTTGCCAACAACTTTTTTTGCCCGTTCTAACCTTTCCTCCACACTTAAAGGGCGTTTTCCGTCGAAAGGATCGATAGTACCAAATGGCGTCAGCGTTTTCGAAAAGCTCACTTTTCCCCCATCAAGTCGTACACATCATACCTAGCAAATAGCGATCTTAAACAAACCAAAAAGTTTTTTGGCAAGGAAATTGTCAAACGTTCCTTTCCGGTGACGAAAAACGACGTTTCAGTGTAAACGGAACGCAAAACGTCAAAAAGTTCATTTTTGAGCCTTGGATATTTCATACCACAGTTACCTACTCAGTTGGGCTGTCTGTGGTCATATTAGCTAAAGTGCAAGAACGCTCTCCCGCTTAACTACAGTTAGACAACACAGTTTTATTACGTAAAGAAGAATAGAGTGTTTTATTACGAACGATAAAGCAGCAGATAAACCTGACGATAAATAATTTACAAAGAAACTCGAAATCTAGACGTCGAAAAATGCCTCTCTTCGTTCAGGGATGTCAAGTCCCGATGGAGAAGAACACGTGATCGCGTGGATAAGTCTCCACGCGTGAGACAACTTTTGCGTGTGCTCACGTGTTGTTCTCGCTCGACTATCCCAAAGCAAAAAGGTGGAATAGCTTTCATGTAAGTTACTCTTATTCCCGCCAATTACACTTGTAATACAATTTTCTGGACTAAAAATACCGCCCAAACAATTTAATAAAATAAATTGGTTATAAGTCGAAAAAAACAGAACAAAACTGGTTTCACGATTCTGGAATTTCTGTCAAACATGATCATTATTTCGCGATAGAGAAAAGGCGAAAGAACAAATTTATGAAAGGAGTTTTGAGCGCGCGGGGATGACCTTTTCCTAACCACCCTTCGCGCGCGCGTTCTTGAATCTCGCGCGTGTTCTCAAATCTTACACGCAGTTTTCGTTGATTCAAATCTTTTCCATAATTACTCTTCCGAATTGCTCGGAAGTTCAACAATTCTAATGACTCTTAAACCCTGATTTGAATATTGTGTGAATCTGCACTACTTTCCTGTGTTTGTTTGTGTGTGCGTGGTTTCCTTTTTGGGATTTTTTGTTTAGAAATGGAGAGGTTAGAACATTTGTCCAATTGTCATTTCTTACTCCTCGGAGTTCATACAAACATTGTGGTCAAAGGGATATTCTTCACTTTCAAAACAAATTGTCCAGCAATTCTTGAGTCTTGGCCCATGTATGCTAATATCTTTCTTCGAAAAGGACAAATACTTGACTCCAGGTCAAACATAAAAACGATATCAACTGATCAGTCGATAAGTCTAACGGTCACGTGGCTACATTCATGGAACCCATTTAACAGTCTTAAACCATAAAGACAGCTTAACGAGAACACGCGACATCTTCGTGAATTTCACTCCTCGTACAGTTCTCTTTCCTTGAAGATGAAGGACTGTGGTATTTGCTGTTCTGTCGCGGTACATCAAGTGGTTCGTTAGAAGTGAATGTGGCTCTGATCTCTTAGTAAGGCCTGTAGCGGTAGTTCGAAAGCGGGTACGAATGGCGACGATCATCCTGAAATCGAAAAGTCGAACAAATGCCATCAGATGATTCTAAAACAGTGGAAACGAGGCAGCCTCGTTCCCACGATCCTCCTCTTCCGTCCCTTTCTACGGGAAGAGGAGAGAACCTGGGAACGAGATTGGGAACGCGGTGGTTTGGTGACTAGAGCACAACTCTTGTGTTGTGTTTGTAATCAGGCGTGATTTTCTTGGAACTTCGGGCCCTTGAATCCATTTTAAAAACTATTTTACATGTTTTTTGCCAGAAATTTGATTTGCAATCATTTTTGAAAGCTGAAATACAGAAAAGATACAATATTAAAAAGTATTTTGGGCTAGTTTGCATCTACCGCAAATAGATAAAAATAAGATTTGAAAAGAAGTTCTTGGCTCTTGGAAAGTCTTGAGAAACGGACCCCTGGACCCCATAATGAACAAAGCTTCTTTACACGTCTACAAAACTGCCTCGCACTGTTTTGGCGTTAAATCGAGACTGCTCCACTGCTGATAAATTTGTGAATTCTCTTTACCCGCCTGTTTGAGATTGAATTGATACTGTAAGGTGGAATTAGATATTAGTCAATGTTGACTTACTCTCGCGGGTGGTCCTTGCTGTCGATTGGGCTGCTGATGCCATTGGTCACGTGACGAGTGTTGATAGTTACCGCGCGAGTACTGGGATTGACTTGACCCAGGTCCCCGAGAGGAGGGCGAAGTATGAGACCAGGCACTTGGTCGGTTGCCCTGGTAACCACCCGAGTGGTGCTGTGGTCGGTTTCCTTGGTAACCGCCAGAGTTGTACTGTGGAGCGCGACTTCTGTCATAGTTTGGTCGCCTCGCATCATTATAATCACGTGACGATAAAGGAGTGCCCGAATTGGATCGTTGATGAGCAGGGTAACCATGCCTGGGATAATTCTGAGGGGGACCTGAGTATGACCGAAAGGGCGGCACATAGCTAGCTGGAGTGTGGGGACGAAAAAGATCGCCTCTTTGAAAACTGAAAGAAAAAGACAATGATTATTACATGAACACAACTATTTGCACTTCATAACATTTGTTGAAGAAATCACGACTGTGATATTCAAATGAAAGCTACCTTACTTTCCTGTGATGCTGTTTAGTATGCTGTACAAGGTGGTTCTAACTTTTGAGACAGCGGATGAAATCCTAAAGTGTGATCATTCAAATGAAAGCTACTGAGCAGTACTTTCTCGTGGTGCTGTTTATCATGCTGTACAATGTTGTTCTAAGTTTGTGGTACCGTGGAGTGCCACAACTCGATCGAAAGCTACTGGAAGGGCACGTTCTTATAATACTTTTAATAACACTGAGCAAGACGATTCTAACTACCGATTGTGTAACTGATACCGCTATAAGCCATTAAGGGGTAACATTTTTCTTAATATTTTGGAAATTTTCGTACTCTACTCCTAAGAGGGACTAAGATCACTCCCATATTTTAGCTTCTACAAGCAATACAAATTGTACCTTACCCAATACCCAATGAATATTTGATTTCTCTGCCCTCACTATTAATTATCATTTCTATTGTTCTTTTTTTTAATGTAAAAATTGTAGTATGTTTCTATGCACTCTTATTATTCTTGTCTTTTGTTCTGTTCTACTAGTTAGTGGCACGTTATACGCCAGTTAGCTGCACGTGGCAGTGACCAACTCGAAAGCCTAAGCTCCTTTGGTCACTGCGCACATTTTTCCTTTGATATTTATGTAATTTAATGTTGTCTTTATGCTACTTTTGTGATGTATTGTAATTTCCTTTTGTAATAAACTTTTGAAATAGTGCATAAATAAAAATCTGAATCTGAAATCTGATCATTTACTTAAGCATCCGTCGGCCAGCATCTCCCAGTTGTGCAAAGGAGGTTCTGTTGGTATTCATGCCGATAACAGGTCGGTATGGTGTCCTTCTGTCATAACCTTCAGGCTTCAGAACACGAGAAGGAGGTCTGTGATACAAAAAATAGATCAAGAACAAAAATAGGTTTATATAACACTCGTTTCCATATTTCAAACTGACCTTGGACACCTTATGAGGTTTACACAACGTGGTATTCCTCGTCGTCATATTAATGATGAACACGAGAACTAAATTCCATTTATAAGGGATTTAGGTTAGGTTTGAGGTTTCACCTATTCTGAATTTTTCCTTTATTTACCTTTAAGGTTGAAAGTTTTACTTCATTAAATTTTCAGTGAAAGACCAAAGTCAGTTTGAGATACGAAGAAACAAAAATTAACAACAGAAATAGTTGAAACATGTATACGCACTACGGATGAAAGATTATATATAAGAAAAGATTCTCGCGGTTATCTACGCAACCAGACTGTTGCGGGGGGCGGGTAATACTTTGTAACACTTAAAACGTTTTTTTTTTATCAGTGAAATGAGGATGGCAATGGTAACCTTATTTATACACGGTAAATCCTTCAGCGAAGATTATAAAGAGATAAAAGATAAAATATAACCAAAATCATCCCTAACTAAACTAACTAACCTAAAATACTATTAACCACATACTAGATGGTGATGATCACCACTCGGGACCACCACTTGGTGTCCGTAGAGGAGAAATTCCGAAAGAGCGGGAGCTATTTTCAGTAATTCCTTTACGCTGTGACCGCAACTCTTGTCCGTAACAACGAGGTGTTAAGAGCTGACAGCCTTAAAATACAGGACGGATCAAAGGAAACGACTGCTTGTATCCAAGACCCCCCCTCCCCTCCCCTCCACCGGGGGGAATACATGGACACTACAGGGAGGCTACGCATGAAAGGAGTATCTTTTCCAGGATGGAGGTATATAAAAGGTTAAGGATTTTAGAAGCTATAGAAGTATAGAACAGGTAGGGAAAAATTGTCATTTCGGTGACTAAAAAGGCCTTTCAAAATATCTCGAACAGACACAACTGAAAAAGATGCTGCTTGTCTGCTGTAGGTAAGTGAAAGGGGTCACCATTTTCTATGTAAGGGATATATGAAAGGGTTAGCTGTCAAAGATGGTAAATAAAAATGTGTAAGGGTTTGCACCTCGGGACGGAGCCTCCCGTAAAACATTTCTTGAGACACCTCCCCCCCCCCCCCTCCCAACTCGGGCTAACACCCCTTGATACGATAAATGAATAACCACTTACTCTGCTTTAGGCAAAATGTCTGCTTTAAAAATGTGACCCTCTTCATAAACGGGATCGGTGAACAACACACTTAAATATTAAACAGAAAAGAACGATACAACCAATTAAAATCACACTGTTCAACACATTCAAAGGAACTTAGTCATCATAAATGAACAGGAACCTCCATGTTCCGAGAACGCATCTTAAACAAAGTTCTCGTCCTTGCTCCAAGAGGTTTTTTCTCCGGGTACTCCGGTTTTCCCCTCTCCTCAAAAACCAACATTTCCAAATTCCAACTCGATCTGGAGGATGTCTACGCTAAATACATTGATGCCTAAATTAAGCGATTTATTTATTTTTAATCATGTCCCAACAAATCAATAGGCCATTTCCGAGTTGCGGTGAACCTCACTATGAAAGCGAGGCTAAGTGCAAAACTTTTCACATGAAAATTAGTTTTGTTTGCATGTGAATGAAAACTAATTTTCATAACAAAAACTTTGTACTTAGCCTCACTTTCATAATGAGGTTCAAAGCAACTCGGAATTGGTCTATTGTCCGAGTACATTTATTTAAATTAATCGGAGGCTGCTGTATTTATTAAATTGACAAAGTATCACACTTCAGCCAAATTCAGTATAATAATTTGCCATACAAACGAGTACAAAAAACAAACAAACACGCTTAGACAAGGTAAATTTGTTTCGAAATCTTACTAGTTTGCAAATCGCTCAGAATAGTGAATATGGGAACTTTGATGCCGGAGAATATTATTCGGTATCAACTGGTATTCTAGCTAGTCTTTGAAGATGTTGTATCACGTGACACGTTTTGACCAGTGGCGTGCAAGAGAAAAACATTTGACAAGTTACCTAACAACCTCACATTACATCGCCATCAAGTTTTGACAAACAAAAACAAAAACAAACAAAATGGCTGATCACGAAATTAATCATGACGAAAGGTTTCTGTTCCTTACCTGATGGTTCGATTGTCCCTCAAATCGTAAAGTTGAGGAATGGGCGATGGAACAGTTCTGGAAAAAAAATAAAAGGTTACAACAGTTTGTGAGCGCCTATCATGTTTTGGAAAGTACAGTCATAGTTCCTCAACTTTCCTATTGTTTTCGACCCACTTTCAACACGCAGTGTTCACAAATGATGGCACCCTTAAAGCTGTATTGTCGAGTAGATTTTGCCGTATGTCGGTCAAAACAGCTAAAATATTTGACAACGAACCTCTTCTCTTAACATGAAATTATTCTGAGCACCGGGAAGAAAATATGAAATAATTTTTTCCGAGAAAGAAGCCTGAATTTTTTCAGGCTTTCTTTTCGCAACTGCTTAAGTTACGTATTAACTGCGAGGATCTTTCTTCTATTTGATCTTTCATCCGCAGTTCAAAATATGTTTCATATACTTACATTTATTTATTTATCCTTCATGAACGGGTATATTACGAACTCACAATATGACCAGCTCCCAGTTGGCTTGATAGCTCAGTTGGTAGAGCACTGCACCGGCATCGCAGAGGTCATGGGTTCGAATCCCGTTCAAGCCTAAATTTTTTTTTCAGGCTTTCTTTTCGCAACTGCTTAAATTGCGTAGTAACTGCGAGGATCTTTCTTCTATTTGATCTTTCATCCGCAGCTCAAAATATATGTTTCATATATTTACATTTAAAGAATAAACTATAAACAGTTTCTTCCTTTTTTTTTTTTGGCGAATTTTCCAAAATGCACAGGAAGAACTAGAAAAAAACTGGCCAAAATCTTCAAGTTTCAATCCATTTCCATCCTAGCCATCCACAACCAAAGATGATTGATACTATTTTCTGTACACTAGTAAGGTCATTGTTAACAAAACTGAACCATTATTTTAACGTTTTCATCCAAACAAAAATGTTTTTTGGTTACTCAAAGTGACAGTAAAATTAGGTGACACTTCGCCTTTAAGCGACAATGCGTAAATAAGCAAATCAATCAATCTTGTGTCTTACTTGTGAGGTAAGATAGGAACATCATCTGGCTCCACTTTGCCCGACATACCCCCACTCAGGTCTGTTACAATATCCACTGGCTGCAAAGAAATACAACAAACCGCATGATATTTGACAAGAGCAAACAATGGAAGAAACAAGATGGTGTAATCTAAAAATGTGTATCACTCTGACTTGTAAAAAACATTTAAAACGAAACGTTTATCAAAAAACTTAGCAAGATGGTATCCCTTAATACTGACATTGAGGAAGGTGTATTCTAGTCAGCGAGCAGTCTGTTTCCCTCGAAAATCCGCGGGGAAGAAGGCAAAAACTGAGCGAGCACGACATTCGGGGCGCTACTGGCGGCTTCGTCACTCACCCCTCGAATATCGTGCTTGTTCTATTTTTTGGCGTTCTTCCCAGCGGATTTTCGAGCAATAGAAAGAGAACTCGCAGTCTAGATATATTTTATCAGTCGGTGACGCAGGCTTACTCGGAAAAAACCCGAGTTCTCCCGACAGGAGTCGAACCTAAGACCTTCCGATTACTAGTTCGAATACTCTACCACTGAGCTACAGGAGACTCGTGGGAGCTAAGGCCATTAAACTAGGTTCGTGTGACAAATATTCTGCATACTGGTAGGATTTGAATGTCGATGAATGGCGTATGCACAATGGAAGAAATTCGATGGTATGTTGTAAACCAGGGCCGTTTTGATCGAAGCACGATTAGCGCTAACCCAGGTTAACCTCCATGACAACTTAATAGGTTTTGTTTGCGGTAAACCCAGGATTGGTGCTATCGGACTTTGAACAACTCGGCTCTGGTGATTAAATGAGAATAATGTATTCTATGAGTCAATGGCACGAGTACTCTCGGAAAAAGAATTCCGATTTTTCTTTCCAGACGGCAAGCCTGCGTCACTAACTGAAATTAGTAATAGTAATCACAGATTAAAAACTGCGGTCGACATGCCAATCCATTGATAGACCGCATGTCTTCACATGAAAATGAGGCCAGATTCTTGCATCAAAACGAGGTAAATTTGCGCGACAGAGAAACAAAATGGCCGCCAACCTCGATACATTTTTCTCGAGATCAGACAGGCTTCCCATTACAGAAACATTTTTCCTATAGGGATACGTTACAACCGAACTACTGCGTGTTCACGCTCGGAAAATATTCATTAATGGCCAAGTTCTTTTACCTCTTTCATGCCATCTCCTTCGTACAAACCAACGAAATAGTCGAACACTGGATTTCCTTGACGAAGAAACAAGCGATCTTTACCAAGACTATTCCGCTTCTCTGAAATAAGCAAACACAAATTTAACCAAGGGAACTGGACATAACAAGTTTGTTCGAAGAGGACCCACCTTGCCTGGGGTAGGGGGGTTATCGAAGACACCACCTAATTCTCCTTAACATTCCTGACAAAATGTTATTTGCTTTAAAATTTGAGTTGGTACAGAACTATTCAGCTAGCGAGAGTCAGCATTGCTAGATAAACAAGAACAGTGAGGTTTGAAGCTCATTGTCATTTTTTAGTTCTGGGTGGCTATGCAATAAAGGCACCATCTTTTGAGGTTGAGGAAGGGGGGTGACATTACCATCTATTTGTGGTTTAGGGGGAGGGTCCTGTTCGAGTATAGCAGTTTTGACCACTTCCCTAAGATGCTGGTCTTGTGTGATCCTAAAAAAATTACCTTTTATTTTAAATTATGAATGCCGCACGTAAGACTTTTACCTCTTAAAACGTTACTTTCCCGACCATACCAGGAAAAGTAATGGCTCTCCAATAACCCCTTACAGTCTTTTATAAGAAATCCGCAATGCACGCGGCTAGTAAACTATTACCAATAGCCTTTCTGGCTGGCTAGTATATTAAAGGGCAATGCCTTTAGCTAACAGATTGTCTTCAATTTACACAGTTGCCATTGAAGAAGCTATAAGCGTTACGTGTATTAAAAAGTGATGATGATGATGATGATGATGATGATGATGATGATGATGACGGTCATCTTTGAATATACTAACCATTAATGTCAATTTAAAATCTAAAAGCATTGTTTATAAATGGGCGTACGCTTAGCTACACGACGCTAGGCTACGGGTACTCCACTCAAATAATCAGGTAAAAAATCCCACCGACCAGTAGACGGAATAGCTGGCTATATACTCGCGTGACCGAAAAGTTGAACGTGTGAAACAACTCCATCTAGCAGGGACAAAGCGGGAAGTGAACCCGCGAATTCAGGATTACCAGTTTGGCGCTCGATCCAATCAGCTATGCTGCCTTCTGAAGATGCACTTTCTTTTTAATGTTTATAAGTTTTCAACAGAAGAGGTTTAGAAGTTTTTGCTATATAGCTGGAAGTGGAGAAGTTAATAAATGCAACTTACTTTCCAAGTCTGTAAGATCAGGATAAACTTCACTAAGAGCAGATTTGAGTCTTTTCTCGTCCACAAACGGCAATAGAGCTACACCTGAAAAACAAACACAGCACAAATTTAATAAGACATCTGTTTATAAACGAATTTTTGTATCTTTCAGTTTTTATCTAAGGGAGTTGGAATTCGTGCCCCCTTTTTGTTAGTATTTCACCGTTTTAGCGGCAACAAAAAATCATAAATAAATTGAGTTTGCTTCACGAGGTTAACTAAATGTCATAAGTGACAAATCTATGACACTTCAACTTCGAACTGAAATTGAAATTTACAAATGTGGGTTTAAATGAAGGGTGAAAAACTGGATAACTGACCGGAAAGAAACAATCGGAGAAAGGATGGTAACCAACAACAAACTCGGCCCAAATATGGGGTCGATTTTAGGATCTGAACCAAGGACAGACTGGTGGGAGGACCTTGTACACTTTGAGAAGTCAGTTTTTCTCTATTAAAGTAAGTGAGGTGATACAAGAATCGAGAATGGCGCGATCACCAAGCTGTGAGCCGCGTTATTCGTGGCTTGCGGCTTGGCCTCTCGTTGTTCGCACTATTCTCAATTCTTGCATCACGACCAGAGCCAAACTGCTCACATTCCTCGAGTGCTGTCACCATTGCGCCCAATCTCGTTCCCAGGGTCTCTCCTCTTCATGTCCCCTCTCTCGCTCCCTGGGACGTGAAGAGGAGAGACCCTGGGAACGAGGTTGCACTACGCCATCCCTGCTCCTCAGAAGTACTCATTAATTTCACAAATGTGACCAAAGTTGACAGTACGGAATGTATTAACTACTCAAAACTAGAAATTGAAAAGCTAAAACTAGCAATAATCAAAGATTATGGAGTGCGTTTGATGATCTCGATCGCAGGCTCTCTCTACTTTCCCAAGTTGATGATGACGTCATTCGCCCCTGCAAAATCTGCGGGGGATGCCAGATATACATCCCAAGATCCATTCATTCAATCAACATTGTCCCATATAATATCGACCTCAATCTGCATTAGGAGTGCGTTCTTTCTACGTCGAACGCAATAACTAAAAGAAAACATTATATCGTTTACGTTTGACAACATCCTAACAATTGCAGGCTTGTTTTAAGCAATTTACACGAAGTAAAGGTTACAACCTTCAATAAAAGAGGATAGAAAAGCGGAGGAAAGAGAAGAGAGAAGAGCTTTTTGTACTCTTGCATCATTACAATACCTTGCCAGGCGTATTTCTTCCCGTTGAGGTCAATTTCAAAGTCCACAGGATAAAAGTCGATTATTGAAGAATCCTGCAAAGCAAAATAACTGCAACTTAACCCTTTAACCCCTAATAACAACGACCAAATTCTCATATCTTGTTCCCATACTTTTCTTATAGATGTACTTGGGAGACGTTATCAAAATATCAAGAAAATTCACCTCGGGTGATCATATCCTTAATTCTCATGACCTGAGAGGTTGAAAAAGCATTGATATTACAAGGAGAAATTTGATGCTGATCACTGCTAGGGCTTAAAGGGTTAAAAAGACAAAAAGACAAACAAACAAACAAACAAAACAAAGAAAAGCAAATTAAGACGAAGGAAAAACAAAAACAATCTTACTGAAGAAGAAAACATTCCTCTCTGACGAGCATTTTACTTACCGGGTGGGACATGAGCTCTCTCCATGTTGGAGGCAGAAACTTGCCACTAGCTGCCGGAAAAACTCCCATCAATTGTTCCAGGGGCTTGAACTTAAAAACACAAAATTGAATGCCACAAAATTTTGATTCTAACACCTGGTTTAAAAAACTTAGTACAATAGAAACCCAAAGCTTACAAAAGCCAAGGGTTCTGCTCTTTATATCATAACAGGGGGGTCGTTATAAACGAAACCCGCCACCCCCTCCCCCCCCCACCACCACCACTCGTAAAGTTCTTAGGCCCTATCTCCCCAGGTTCCTACCCCTCTGTACCCCATACCCCCCCCCCTCCCCCCGTACTCACATTCCCCCGAGTGTGTGAATACAGTATGACCCAGGTGGACCCCCAGAGATGTCTAGATTTCAAGACAGTCCACTGTTTTAACGCTAGTTCGAGGCTTTATTCTACAGCGCGGCTTTGCAGGATTTTCGCTGGCGCTTCAAATAGGGCGCACAAAATTGTGCCCAAGGATAAGTCCTTACGTTCGGAAATAAAGTGTTCGAAAACATCACTGACGATAAGATTGATTTGACCGCCGCTCTATTCTTCGAAATTTATAGCCTGTTACTGTCTCAATTGCCTTCCTCTTCTTTGTTTCTGTGTTCGTATTCTGCACTTTCTTGAGTTGCTCCTGAATGGATTGTGCAAAGAAGTCCAAATACATTTTTGGAGGCCCCTTTTCTTGGGCCCAGTTTCTTGAAAAAGGGCCCCTAAAATTACAGGCCCACTGGGTCCTTATTGGCCCGAGTGCGAGGATTAGCAAGGAGGGCTTACATGCCTCATACCCAAGGTCAGTAATCGGCACTTCACGACCGTATTTGTGGGTCAGGCATTTGTACATCACACACCAATATTTCAAGAGAAAAATAGAGCTGACAATTGCACTGAGTCAAGATAACATCTTTCTCGATTTCAATTCCCGGACTCGGCGTCATAAATGGGTTGAGTTTGTTGTTGGTTCTCGTCCTTGCTCCGAGAGGTTTTTCTCCGGGTACTCCAGTTTTCCAACCCAAAAACCAACATTTCCAAATTACAATTCTGTCTAGATTATTGCCAAGCACTTTATCACAAACCTCTGGCTCGGGAGATTGCGCAAACACTCTCCGTGTTATTGATATTAAATAAATTACTTTTACTTTACAGAAATGTCAATGAAATCATTCCCAGTCTCCCTACCGGTTGCGTTCCACTTTCAAATGAGTTGGGAAGCGAAGCAATATCACGAAAATCAGACGCAAATGGCGCGTAATGATATGGATAAAACCACTTCCATGATGGGCAACCCTGCAAAGAAAAGAGGAAAGTTTGCTTTACAAAGCGAGACAAAAATCCTGAGTAAAAATTGTGGATTAGTTTTCAAAGAAACTGTGGAGCTGCGTCGGTGAGGAAATAGAAGCAAATCTTTGGTTTATCAACAGAGTTGATAACTAAGGTAATTTGGCCTCCGTAAAGAGATTCGAGTGCTCACGTTTGGAGCGTTAGCCATTCGTCAGAGCGAATCGACGACAGCCGGGCTAACGCTTGCAATGTCAGCAGCTTTACGGTCGCCAAATTGCCTTATCAACTCTGTTGACAAGACCAAGCATTCGTAGGTACAAGGAAACTTGGCATCGCCAAATATCCCTGCATTGTAGATACGGAACGGCCCATCTAACAAGCTAAAGAGAAGTACACAAGTTACAAATGACACTTGCTTTAAGAAACATGGCATTTTTTGAATTTCATTGTCATTGTCTTCATCGTCATTACTTTACTGGTAAGTGTCGCACAGAATACAAATACACCACAAACTGCAATGAAACAAGAAATGTGAGAATTTAAAAAGGAAACTTACTTGGTAATAGTACAGCAAAACCCAGCAGAGCCCTTCCACATAAGCATCAGCCTTGGGAGAAAAAACAGCGACTGTTAGACTAGAATAAATGGCAAGTTACATCAAACTGAAAAACTTTGTAAAGAAGAAAGGATTCTCGCAGTTATCTACGCAACAAGACTGTTGCGAAAAAACCTGAAAACACTTTTTTTCAGAGATTTTTTTCGCAACAAACCGCGAGAATCTTTTCTTCTTTAAAATGTTTCATCTGCACTGCGTATACATGCTTCATGTATTTTCACATTCAGTCATCCTACACGGGTATATATTACGAACTCAAAATAGGCCCAGCTCCCAGTTGGCTTCAAAGCTCAGTTGGTAGAGCACTGCACCGGCATCGCAGAGGTCATGGATTCAAATTCCGTTCAAGCTCGGAAAAAAAAAATTTAAGTTTTATCCGCAATAGTCTGATTGCGTAGATAACTGCAAGAAGCTTTTCTACTTTTCAATCTTTCATCCACAGTGCCTATGCATGCTGAAAAACTTGGTCAACCCAAACGATTACGGTTGTGGATTTTCAAGTCATTGGGTATGAAGGAACGGGTGCTTTTCACAGATCTCTAATCATTGCTGTCCCTTTCACGTCATTGTGAATTTAATTCTGGCTCCTACACTGAATAAACTATTTCAGTTGCTCTGAAAAAACTTGATTTAAACAGCCTGAATCGTTAACGTATCTTCCAAATTACCACCGACTATATACAGCTGTAGCCACCTACTATGAGAGCATAAACAGAAATTTGTTGGCATAATGTTGGCACAGGTTACTGCATCGCAAGGTTCAGAATTTTTTCAAACTGGTAATTCTCCGAACGTCTCATGATCTTCAGGAATAATTGGCCCGTGAACCTAGTTTAATGGCCTTAGCTCCCACGAGTCTCCTGTAGCTCAGTGGTAGTGCATCCGAACTAGAAATCGGAAGGTCTTAGGTTCGACTCCTGATAGGAGCACTCGGATTTCTTTTTTTTTTTTTTTTCCGAAAATGCCTGTCACTGACTGAAAAACAGAGTATGTTTATACAGAATAACACTATGTAAATATATCTCACCACTTTCTTTCTGAAGTCGTCATATTCCTCATCGTCCTCAGACAATTCAAACTTGTTTTTGTAATAGCGGCCCTTCCACCCAGCTTCCCATAACCTAACAACAAGAACAACAACAACAAACAAGTCAGAAATGAAAGAATTTTGGCGAAAACGAGCACCGAAACTGAGAGAAGAATGGGGACGAGGGAGGAAAAAACTTCGTCCCCATTCTTCTCGCGGCTTTACCACCAAGCGCATACAATGCTAAATGATTCATATTACCTGATATCGTCTTTTGGTTCATCTTCATCATCATCTACCTTTCTCTTATTTGATGTTGATGGTACAGAATTAGGTGTACTTGCCGCAGAAGACTTCAAGAAATAATAACAATGATGGTGAGATAAACGGTATGCCCAAACAAAAAACGTATGTTGTTTTCGTAACAACCTTAGAACTTGTTAAAGTTTTATTGTGAAAGTATTCAGAAATTTTAAATCTTTTTAAGTCTCAGGTGAAAATCTTTGCACTCGTGGTTTTTGTGTGTCAACTAAGAAAATACATGTACGAGAAAGACTTTGCGTCAACTTCAAAAATTTACACAAGTCAACTTTACTAGAAAACCTTCAGAATGATATTTGCTGTCTTAATAAGAATCATAATAGACAAGTGATTTCACTGGATTCTACAAAAAGAGTAAATTGTCCCCAGGGCAAGATTAACTGCATTTAATATTGTATTTATTCGGCACACTCAGGTTGACCTTACGTTAAGTGACACGCTAAAGCTGAAAAGAAAACTTAAGAAATTATCACAAAGTGTGGCTTACAACCAAAATCTTCTACTCACCATACTTGCATCTGGCGAGGGTGTAGTCAGAAAAGCTCTTAGACTGGCTGCAACACTCTGCAATGTCAAAGGCATTTCCATTACAAATTAGGGCGCATTATTTCATCACCTTATTAACCACTGACACATCAACTAGTATGATCCCCGTCAGACTTACATACGGTAAAGCTGGATCCATAGTATCATGCAGTGGTATTATTAAAAATATTTATTTTCATCACAATACTGGAGAGAGCCCATAATTTATAGGAGGGAGGAGCTTCCTCGCCACCTTTATTTTATCATTATTACACTTTCTTGTAATTCTATTTATTGTGGCAAAAAAAAAAATAAACTTGAATGATTGTGGTGCTGGTAAAGAAAGAAGCTGGCAAAAAGGCAATAATCGCCTTTCCCACTGGAATGGGAAATATGTATTTTTTGTATCCTTTAAAACTTAGAAGCCTTCAAACCTCCAAACAATTAACTTCACAGCGTAACACAGCGGCTTTCTATTAAAGTAAGTTTTACTTTTGTGTGCTCTGTGATTGGTTAAAAATCTTCTGCCACTTTCCAGCCAATAATCTCTGAAAACGCACAGGAAAAAGCATGCAAGCAAACTGCTTGCATGCTTTTTCCTGTGCATTACGCCATTATTTTACTTCAACGTCTCAGGATTCGTTCACGTTTATTTCCTTCATATACTAAGTTCCTTCTCCCCTGCTGAGGAATATCGCCAAAAACTGACATTCACTTTAATTTCTTTATTTCATACTAAATTTTCACCTCATTTCACATTAATTTGACATTCATTACCAAAGCATATAAGCTACATTCAAGTAGACTCTTATTTTTCTTAGGGGTAACAAAGTAAGCAAAACATGTGAGCGTGCATGAAAGTCACCTCCTGCAAGAAGATGCAGCTCCTCCCTTGCAAGAAACAATTCTTGCATGCAATCAAGCATTTCATTTGAAGGGCTGGGAGCATAAGGGCCTCTTCATATGAGCCTGGTAACCGGGCTGGCCTAGTAGGTGGGACGAATTTTGTGTTCTGTTCATATGGGAAATTTAATCCCGGTTACCGAGATGAAAAATGTCCAAAACGCCCCCAAAATACCTGTGGAACCGCGTTCCGACTTGTCAGAGACCTTACAAGCCATGCACAGTTGAAAATGTTTCGTCCCGGACAGTCCCGGTATCAGGGCTGGAGTGCTCGTATGGGATAAATTTCCAGCTCGGTTACCGAGATCTCGGTCGCAAAAACCAAGATCTCGGTAACCGGGCCAGCCCGCCTTCTCATATGAACACATCAAAATTTTTGTAAAGAAAAGAGTGGCGAGGCGAGATCTCGGAAACCGAGCCAGCCCAGTCGACAGGGCTCACACGAAGAGGTCCTAACTGACCTAATATCAAGTGCATTTCAGATAGCGTTTTGTTGTTTTCGCTCAGATTCACAGGAGTTTTTGCATGTGGCCTTGAATTCCTTCAGGAAACGTTGCCCCAATATGTTATCCACTGCTTTGTGCTTTGTGTACAACAAAAACCTATGATTATGGACAAGATCGCCATTTTTATCACAAAACGAAGTACAACGCAGCGGATAAAACATTACAGCAACGTCTCCTGAAGGAATTCAAGGCCACATGCAAAACCTCTGGTAAATCTGAGCTAAAACAACCAAACGCAAACTCAAATACATTTAGGTCTGTTGTATTCCCAGCCCTTAATTTATTTATTATAAATATAACATACAAAAAAATGAGGGACGTTTTTGAGTAACATTTTAAAATAAAAACAAGCGATATTAGAAACGAACATTTCTTATATCGCTAGTTACTTGTATGTTTAGTCTGTTTTCTTATTCAAATTGTATATTTTAATATTATTGTGTATTGTAGTGTTATTCTTAATTTATTATATGTTATTTTAATTTTATCTTGTATTGTTAGGAGAGCCACTTGTTTGTCACCCTGCGAGCAGAGCCTCCTTTTGTCTTTTAAAATCGAGCAAGCAAAAGAAACGCTCTGCTAGCAGTGTGCTTGTTTGCTAGTGTTTTTATCAACGCTATTTTGTGCTACCCTCGGTAAATAAAGACTTTACATTTACATCATGTTTCGCTGTCAGCATTGTCAAGTTCAATGACAGTTTCAAATGCGATGAAGTATTTATGAATACAATAATACTTCACTGCATTTTTCTCGGATATTTTCACTTATTATATTCATAAATACTTCAACGCATTTGAAACTGACATTGAACTTGGCAATGCTGTCATAAGGACAGCGAAACATTGTTCGTTTCTAATATCGTTAGTTTTTATTTTAAGAAATGAGAGACTACTCTAAATCTACCAGCATAATTTCCTGTAATGAGGTATACCTTATTTGCTTCATTTTGTGGCACTGTGTTACCAGAACTGTAAGACATGGCTTGTTTCCGCATGGCGTAAGCCTCTTGTCGTGGGGATACAATTGGTGAAGGAGTGTTAGTGATGGCGTTAGGGCTGAATTGACCACTGGGAGTCCATAGAGGTGCATCCTGTTATCAACATCAAGATACACAAATATCAGTGTGAGGCATAAAGGAATAAACACTAGAAATTTTTATGGGAGATTAGTACTGTTTGTATTGCAGCAGAAAACCAATAAAGTATAAGCTAAACAAACAGTACGCTGTCTATAAATTATGGCAATACATATCTATCAAATGAAGGATTCAAACAAAAACCTTACTGAGTGGAAAGTTGTTTGCTCCACAGCAAAAAGTGATTTGACAGCAAACAGACCACTGTACATAAAATCTATGTAATTTCTTAGCGAAAGCACCTACAATCAACGACAAAATGTTTTGGGAAGGTTACTCAACAAGGCAACAGAAAGTGGGTATGAAATAAAGATATCGGCACATTTATTACTTTCGTATGCTAAGGCCTTTGTTTGTTGGTTCCCCTTCCCCCCTGCCCCCCTGTTCAATGTTGGATTCTCCACAATTCATATACGCGTAAAGATTCACTTTTGAAGCTCAACATTGAAACAGGGGAGGGGAGGAAGGTCGAATCGAAGTAGAACTTTGGAATCTTCCCAAGATTTTTTTCGACGATTGTAGCTCTAAATACACATACATACAATAAGAAAACATAATTACCATCCTCTGTCTTTTTTGTGCTTCCCTTGCTTTATTTTCCTTCAGGCGTTTTCTATATGCCAGCTATAAAACAAAATGATACAAATTAGACTTCAATAAGGCAGTATGAAAAAGAAAATAGGCACCAGCTAAATGTTCTGTCACTGGATTTAATACACCAATACCGTATTTACCCATAGATAATCAATGCATGATTTTTGTGGAAGACTTTATAACCTCATCCAAGAGATAAAAGTCACTAGCTAATCACAACTTGCTTTAGTTCAGTCAGTGCATTGGGCCAGGGCGGGATGTAGGAAATGGTGGTGGTGGTGGTGGAGGAGAGGGGGGGAGGGCATGCAGGAGGCAGGGGGGAGGGGAGTTAACAGGGGTAGCTTGAGTGTGAGTTCTCTCCTAGGAATACCCTACATGTACATCATTCATTAATGCACTACTGCATCTCAAGTTAGAAAACCCCATTTCAGAGGTAATGAAGAATTCTTAAAATTAAAATTTCCTTTGACACAATACTACAATGTTTGTTACCACTTTTGTACAATTTTACATCAGCCTGATTGAGCTAAACAGACAGATATAAACATCTACTGGGTACACATTAAGTAAGCCAGTAAACATGGATGTTTACTGTATGTTTTCATTATTGTTAATTAAAACATAAAGTAGCACATGTCTTCTAAATGGACTACTCACTTCATTTTGCTGACGCTTCTTAAAAATCTCATCTTCGACGTAACCAAGTTCTAAGAAAACCAAAATATGAAAAAGATTCCGCCTTGATAGTTAATGCCACCATTAATTGCAACAAGAACAATTCGATGTAGTAAAGCTATTTACTTCTTAATTAATAGTGGAGTGTTTTTTACATGAGCCCCTGACTCAGTAGATTGGTTTACCACTCCCCATGTTATTGACTTGAAATAAAGTTACTTACTTACTAAGTGAATTTGACAAAAAAAAACTGTATTTACATGTACACACCTTGAAGAACCATCTGTACTCTGCTTAGATCCACAATTCCATGCTTTGCAAGGTATCCCTGAAACACAGGATCATTATGAAGCACCAACAAAACAGTATGATTCTCTAAGATCAAACCTCAGTGAGTGTTTTTAACAAGGCATTCACTGTTGCACTAAAAAAGGGCAGACAATAAGAGATTGTTTTGACTAAAAAATGACAAAATTACTGGAATCATGAAGCTCTTTAGTGCTTCTTACAATTTAATAGGATTATTGTGAAGCAAGTTCCTTATTGTTTTCAAGACTAGCATTGTTTCTGTAGTTTCTGTCCTTTTTATGGTTTTTGCAATACCAGTGCATTGCTCTACCAACTGAACTACAGTATCAATTAAGTCAACAGG